>NC_070647.1:13721343-14021343 GCF_947347685.1 Pleuronectes platessa
TGCGGTGAGACAAGGGATTATTCTCCATCTTCTCCTCTGTTCTAAAAAAAACAACTTACAGCAGCTAAAAGCTCGGCTGCTTACACATTGTTCATTGGAAGGAAACTCGGTGAAGGATGAATTCTCTCACTTCCAGTCTGCAGCGTGTCTCAGCTGCATGCGCACTGACAGATTGTGCCGTACATACAACAGATGTGGCTTCCCTCTTGCAATGTGCACACACAGATGTGCACATTGCATTTAACCACAGCATTATACACTTGTGTGCGTTGGAATGACAACGTTCACGGTCAGCGCACAATCCTTGAATAGGCTTTGACTTTATTACTTCAATGCACTGAGGAACAAAAAGCCCTCGAACGGAGGCACTTGGGCGGAGAGACACATTTCATACAAGGATAAGGCTCCCAGTGAACTGTGGCTGAATCGCTGCTTCTACATACATTTTCCTTAAAAACGTGAAGTGAGCATGTTCTGACACAAAGGAACTCCCATCATCCTCTCTTCTTCCCCCGTGCCCCCAGCGTCCCCCGGGGTCCAGTGGCTAACATTAGCTTACACACACTCGCCATCTCTCCATAAATACTGAGAGAGGGAAAAACGATATCACAACAACAAGCTGTGGCCGGAGCGACTGCAGGGACGCTTACATCATTACCTGTCGCGGTGCCACGGCTCATCATGCGGCACTTTGTAGGGGGGGGGGGGCGGCACAAGTGTTAACGTGTTGCCACGGAGCGGTTCTCGCTTGTCGGGGACACACTGGGTGGCGAGCCCGTCATGCCCTGACACAGGCGAGCGGCTAAACTGTGAGTGCTGAGTGAGTGGAATGCTAGGGTCCGGTGAGCCTCCCGGGGCAATTAGGGAAGGAAATGGAGATTCTACCAGGAACTAGGGGAAATTGCCTGGGAGTTCCACAGCTCATTTTCAGCCAGAGAGGTAACCGGTGGACGACTGAGTTCATGTGCAAAGTCAAGACGAAGAGAAGGGCTCAACTCGCCCACCCCCCCCAAAACAAGAACATGGGCATATTCCCACATAAATCAGCAGCAGTGCATCCACACACGCAGGCCCAGCCACTCACTCGCACACACACCAACACTCATGCACCCTAATCCCGTCCCCTGGGAGAAAGCCAGCCACACCAATTATCCCAGACTATGTGAATCATCCTCGCTGAGAGCAGCTTTTTTTTTTTAACTTTCTTTTTTTTGCGTGCAGAGCGGTCGGAGCCGCCGCTTTGATCCAGACTGAAATATTTCAACAACTGTGGAATTGGACTGCCGCAGAATGACGTCCAGACTTTCTGGAAGCCAATAAACTCGGGTGATTCATTTTACTTAAACGTGTCAACAACATTCGGGGGAAGAATTGTCATGAAACATTCATGGTGCCCAGATGAGGAACCTCTATGAGACACTTCATCGCTAACAGCAGTTCAAAGCTTTCGCCTTTTTCCAGTTTGAGACTGAGAGACGTTCTTCATTTTTAAAGACATTCATGGAATCTGAGATGATGAATCCTAAAGACTTTGTGGTTTTGAGTAAAATGTCTTATGAACTATTCGATAGACAGTCATGAAATAGTTTTAAGAGCTAATTAGCAAATGTTAGCATGTGTTGGTGAACAGGGTAAACATAATGAAAAGCTGCTGCTGTGTACGAAATCAATAGTCCAGACTCAGACTCTATAGTCCACTATATAGGGAGATTGACATTTTGTATAGTGCTGTGTGAATGTTTGGTCTGAATATCCGTACCCTATATGGTAGAATCATTTCATCCCACAATGCATAGCGATAAGCGAGCACGATATACCATCATGCATCCATTCATCATGTAAATCAATAAAAAGCCTTCACACAGAACACAAAGGAAGTCAAACAGAAAAGCCTTGAATGAAAAGAACGGATCATTTTATAAATTAATCTGGGAAAATACACTTGTTGTAAAGTGTTACGACCGATGTTGATGTGGTTCATTTTAATTCTACAACAAAAATTCCCCAGTGGTGTTTAAAAGGTTTCTGTTCACCCTGGTAAACCCACGTCAATTAAAATTAGATAAAATAATAAATGAGGTTAGTGGCAACAAGTTGTAATCAACACTCGTGCATCACTACAACAAGAAAACACTTTTACAAGTGCACTACTGAACTGATGTGGTTCATAAATAACCTCTGGCCGGGTCCATTAGATATGTCCTCCTTAGACGGTTGATGTTTGACTCAAGTGGCTTTGATGTCGTCTCTTATTAACCACCGAGTCAAAAGGGGGAGGCTTTGATCAAAGGTTCGCTGATCTAAAACGAGTCTGCTGCAAAAACTTAAATGAGGTTTTGGAAAGTTAAATGAGTTCATGGTGTTTGGGTCACACATTAAGACTCAGCTCCTCTCCCGCCACACACACAGGAGGCCCCGTCATCCCGCTATGAGTCAACAGCAAATGGAGCGCGGGGATATTATGCACATGGTTAACTGGGTCAGCCGAGGACATACTGTAGCTGTCTAGTCACTTCAACATAGAAATTAATTCCATACTGATTGGAGTTAACCTTTTGCAGACTCAAAATACACCCACTTGCCGCAGCGGAAGAAATCTTTTTGCTTATTGTCGATTTTTTAAATGCTTGGTAAGTTATGAAGATTAGAGATCGAGCTTTTAACGGCTTATCGGCAACGTGTATTAGCACAACAAGGTTATTTAGCTCTTAGGCTTAGGCCGGACTCACATCCCCCCCCCCCCCCCCCCCACGACGGTCATCAAGGTTCAAAAGGGCTCGTAGGGCCACGTCTCTTCAATAAACCAACTCCAGAGAGATGTCTCGGCCCATAACCGGGGGGGTTTTGGGATGGAGTGGACGAGGTCGAGTGTCTACAGTCGTTTTAGTGAGTTGACTCTTTCTCTCCTCAGCACGGCCCAGTAAAACTTAAGAGTAAAGTAAACAGTGATTTAAACATATTAAATATGAGATATTTTTAATGGTGGCTTAAAAACCTCGGGGAATATTCCGCAGCAAGGGCAGAGGAAAAAGCTCGCCGGGGGAAAAAGTGAACCCAGTGGCCCGACTGGAGGGGAACATACTTTGCCCTGAGCCGCAGCCGCTGCGTTGCCACCTTTGGCCCGTGTTGTGCTTATAAAGCCTGAAAGACCAAACAGGCTGGAACAGCATCGTGCTTAGTCGGCAGTTTCCTTCTCCCTCGTCGGAGGGTGGATGGTGCAATGAGGAAAGGTAAGGGCCCTGCTAATTGCAAGGGAAGGAAACGATTGAGTAAGTGGCTGCGTGGTGAGTGAATGGGGATCGGAGATAGAGGAGCCCTATATCTCTTGGCCGGAGTTTTGAGAATAAATTATGTTCCCATTGTAAAGCAATAAAAGGTGAAGCAGCATTGATCAGGAGACGGATCAGATAAGGGGTTGAAGAAGTGAAAGAGGATGTGCCGCTCGCCGGGTCACAGGTCACAGAAACAGACGAGTCATCCAACGTAAAGGACAATGTCCTCTGTGTTGACACCACAAGTTATATGATAGGACAACACTATGGTTTGGATTCGGTCAGATTTAGAGGATCTCTGCTGTAACGGCTACAGCAATGAGAACGTTCAGGGAACAGTCCAGGTTTGAATAAACTGATGTTGACATTTGGCAAGAGACGGTAAATAAACAGTGGTCTCCTGTGATAAAGTCCGAAGTTTTGTTGATTTAATGCAAAAAAAAAGGAAACGCCTTTAGGTTCAGGCGCTCTGGAGCAAAACGTGTAATCGATTCCTCAGATGACGCCTCTATCGAGAAAGACAACGTTGCCCTTTTCAAAAATAAAACTGCTTTCTGAGGCGGACTTGTGTTGTCCGGTTATGTTTCAGCACAGAACAGCCTCCATGCACGGTTTGGATTACAATTACACCTTTGTCCAGGTTAGTTGACCTTTGTCATCGCGGTTACAATAATGACCAATCGCGAGGGAACAACTGGGGCCTCGGGGAACAAAGAGCGGTGTTTTTAATGTCCATTGTGTTGTCTTGAGCCGTCCGTCCACTCTGACCTCCTCTGCAGACGTTGTCACCCTCATGACAATGTCACTTGACTTGCTTCTTTGCTCCCAGTCCACACGTCAACAATTATCATGGCTGCCGGAGGGTTCTTTGTATGATGTTTTTTCGAGAACTTACTGAAACATCTGATGCTCTCAATCCCCTGAGACATTACTCAGTAATACTCAGCCTCTCAGCTCAACATCCTTGCAGATGAGCTCGGAATCAATGTTTGAGATGCTGCAGCGAGATAAATGATTTCACAGAGCGGCTCCGATGCTCGCTGGCCTCTACGCTTTTCTATTTATAGGACCGAGCTCGAAAACATCAAACAAGTTATGGCCTGTTTTTCGTGATCAACCGCAGTAGCCACGCACGGCAGCCGAGTGCAACACTCCATCCAGCCCCCTGCAGCCTCCAAGGCGGGAGACATGGCAAGGACACAGCAGGTAATCAATTATGCCCTCTCTGGTATCCTCTCTGTCAGTCAGAGTGCAAATTATGGAACGACCACTGGGAGCCGATTATTTTGCCAACTACAGTTTCGACAGGTTGGCAGTCGGACATTGAAATCAATCATCATGGTCGAGCAAGGAGGGGAAGTTAATTCCAGTTGTGACACAAATAGTGGGATTTGAATGACTCCCAGCGAGCGACAAATTGTGCACCGAGGTTTGCAGCTTCGGAACTTAGATTCCGCTTCGATAAAGGCAATTATTTCAGATTCTGCCCTAAACGCTCAGCTGCAATATTTCCCCTGGTTACGCTCAAGGTTCTAGATCTTTTCTGACAAAGCCCCACTTGCCTGTTTGTGTGGCTCTTGGTTCTAATAAAAAATAAAATAAAAAAAACAACTGGAAATAGCTTTTTTATTCAGACGGACATCTGGGCTCAGAGGCTTCATAACCAATCCTCAAGGTCCCTCCAGATTTATTTCGCTTCCCTCTCTTGCGCTCCCTGCTGTGCCTCCACCCTCCCCCTCACATATTCTGTACTCTGTCTACCCCCCCCCCCCCCCCCCCCCCCCCCCCATATAAGAGCCACCGCTTCTGTTGTGCCCGCGAGCACAGTCCCAAATTGACATGCTGAATTCTCGAGTTGGACGTTGAAACCCCCGGGGATCAGGCACACAGAGAGGGCTCTTTTCTATCCTCTCCTTTTGGGAATTCTTTATGTTCATTATCACAAGGTGGATTTCCTCACATGTGGACCAGTGTTGCTCGTCTCTAAACAGCTACCAGGCTGCAAGGGAGGAAATAAACCTTTCCCTCCTGAGACCGACAATAGAGATGAGGACACCTCAGGGTTTTCAGATTATAACTATATCTAGATAAAGGTCAAATGAATAGCAACGCTGCAACATTAATGGCGTATGGGAGAATTAGAGACAATACAACTACACCTGTATTTTCCCTATCACACATTTAGTCACATCTTCACCATTCACCTGCCACACAGCAACATCTTGTACAAGAGTGTGGGCGACACATTAATAGTATATGTATGTTCTCTCCGACCCACACACACACACACTCCTGTCTTTTCAGGTCAGCTCAGCGGAGAGCACTCTGCGATAATGAGCTGCTCCACTTTCACGACAGATGGAAAATGTGCAGCACGCCGAGCTCCACACCTCCCTTCCCTCCTCCGCTCCGCCTCGTCCGGCCGGCATACCTGTCGGGCCCGGCTGCCGGCCGCGGTGGAGCGTGGTATCGAATGATCGGGACGAGGCCGAGCGAGAGGAGGAGCCGCCGGGAGTTGAGGCAGTGGAAAAACCTCCTCACGCTCCTCATCAATTTTGCAACCTTACCTGGTGAAAGCTAACACCGGCCAACATATTCCATCATGTCACTGGAAGAGCGGATCGGGTGCCCTGGCCTGACATGCCAACATTGTTACCCGTACAAATGGTGACGCAAGGCTCCATTCATTATTCATGGCTCACTTTGAAGGAGGAGGAGACGTTTGAAGGGCTCGGGAAAAGCAGATGATGTTCAAGGATCCAATTATCAACAAGTAGGTCATGTTTGTTCTGGAAAAGGGGGCTGAGGAGCCGGAGACGTGATCAGCAGCTCCTCCTGGTGCGGCAAGCCAGCAAGGTGCAGACAGGTCAGGTCTTCAGGTGTAACCCAGAGATGGTGTTTACAGGTGATAAAGGCACAGAGCATTCAGTACAGTGAGGTAACGCAGTCAAGCCCCTGTTGGAGTTTGTCTCTTCCATTCAAAAAGAGAAGGGTATGAGTAGGTTTTAATGCACAGCTCCTGCAATGAAGCCAAATGAACCAGGCTGAGATAAAAACACAGAAGAAGCTTCATCCAGAAATGAGGCAACCTGCTCGCTGCAATCAAGGAGAAGTGAAACTACTGGTGTGAAAACGGGTTCTCTGATAAAAGTCAACTCTGAATAAATGTCCCTGCGTTTTGCAAACCAGTCGTATTACGGATATGAAGGCATGTACAGTACATGCATGCATTGGAATTTCAATCCAATTCTGCAGCCTGTGCACACAAAAATGTTTAATAACACACATGCACTAGTCACATGAAGCTAAAACAAGCAATCCTGCAATAAATCCTCTGGTCATGAGGGTTAGAAAGGTCCGTTTTATATTCATTTGTTTCAGAGAGTGGTTTATTCAACTCTACGATCATTTTGGTGTTTCTTATCTAGCCAGAAGATTCCAAATACGACTCCCCTTGTTTATTAATATTTCCCACCGTCCCTGATCAAACCACATCAGTCGAACCGTGAGCATGCCAGCGTGTGTGTGTCTGTGTCTGTGCGTGTGTGTAACACAGTCTGGCTGAGGTCAGGGTTAGTGCACATTTAATCTGCTCTCTGTTTCCAGGCCACTCCAAGGACTTTGACACATCGATCCTGTATCTATTATTCACAAGTGGTCTGAGACCTGTGCGTGCATGCATGCATGTGTGTGTGTGTCTGTGTGTGTGTGGGGGTGGGGGGGTTGCGCCGCATCTGTGCGTGTCCTGCGAAATTGTCCTTCAGCGGCACAGCACGGCTAAAAATTCCTGCCGAATTTGTATTTGCAGCCATAATATCAACCCCCGTTGCATAATCGCATCACATTCTACAAACGTACACACACACACACACACACACACACACACACACACACACAGGCACACTGCTCCCACTCCAGTTGCACAACCCTTGAATTTTAGGGATAGAGCGTCCTGGTTTCATAAGCAGTCTGTTGCCTCCTGGCAGCTGTGCTCTCAGATGAGGTCATCACTTGGGGCAGGCCACTAGCACAGACAGAGCACCATGTCGGACGCATCTGTAAAAGAACGAGTCCGAGTGAGCCTGGCCTGTGATGACCACCGAGCTCTGGTGCTCTGGCCCAGGGAAGGTTGGCAGACTTTTGTTTCTGTGTTGAACCGTGTTACCGAGCCGGTTGTGCAGCGATGCAGCGGAGTAAACAGCAGAGGAGTTGAGTGATGCTTGTGTGTCAGTGTGTGTGCGTGTGTGTGTGTGTGTGTGTGTGTGTGTGTGTGTGTGTGTGTAGGCTGGTATTACTATCGGCTCAGTGCTGAGGTGGGGTGAATGTCCTCGGTGTTATCTCTGGAGCGCAGCTTGTTTACCCTAATGGACACAACTCCAACTCCACTCCAGACAATTGCAAAGAGGACATTTGCTTATTGACGCCGCTCCAGAGCCTGAAAACACCGGGGATATGAATTTACATGAGAACAATGTTCACACTCGAGTACAGTGAACAATTTCTCTGGATTCTGAATGAACTAATAATCACCAGGCACTGACAACCTCTCATGAATTCCCCTGATCTGCATTGTTTGCTTGCACAGAGATAATTTCCTGCCTTTCTGAGAACTACTTTGTGTCGGTGATGTGATCGCCCCGTCGGGCTGAACCACTTATTTCGACATCTGTACCAGGAAAACGGTTTCAGCTCTTTCCGTGAACGCAAACGACTTCATTCAATGTCAATATTCGACATGTTGCAGGAGGAAGACTCCTGCTAATGCTGCGGCAGAGTGGAGCACTCAAATCATTTCATCCAGACGCCAAAGCTTCTTTAAATCCCTCCAAACATGAATTTCTGACCAATAGAAAAGTAGTTAATACGAGACGCCGCTCCGTCCAATGGTCGTGCACCTTGGTTGTTTACCCAAATCCTCCCGCGGATGTTTGTTCAGCCAATGAGAGGGGGGCAGCTGCCGAGGTGCACAGGGACGAGCGTCTGCCATGCGGGTGTGGGGCGATGCTGGGCTGCATGAGGCTGTGTGCCGTGGCATGTGTGTGACCATTACATCATGGTTAGTCCCTGCTAACCGGTCTGCACCGCACACGATCACGTGACCTCCCGTCCACGTCTCCGGAGCGCCGCCATGCTGATCGGATGAGGACTTTTGCGTTGAGATGACTTCTGGGTGTCCCGCTGTGTGTGTGTGTGTGTGTGTGTGTGTGTTTGCGTGTGTGTGTGTGTCTTAATCCCTCTGTGCAGTCGGTTGTTTGTTGGAGGAAGGGACAACACAGCACGATGGATGCGTGAAAATGCACACACGGATTTGTCTGTAGTGTGTCTTCACGTATGAGTGTGTTTATCTTTCCTCGTGTAGTGGATGGTTTTTGCCCGTCACCTCTTTAACCTCTAGCCTCCCCCCCCCCACCCCCACCCTCCTCCGCTCCGCACCCCCCCGCCAAAGCTGCTTTCAGCTCTTTGCTCTGACATCATCGTAGTCGTCATCAGTGGGCATGGGCCAGACCATTAGGTAAGTAACAGGGGGGAGATTACACACAAATCAGAGCCCCCTTTAGTCTGGCGTTGGCATGGGAGAGAATCTGGAAATCCACCTTAGGATGAAAGAACTGTAACTCACATGCTTGGGGATCTTTGTTTCAAACTCCTTGTGTAAACAGCTGATGTTTGAACAAACACAAAGTTCACCAGCATCCCTTTGCGTGCAGAAGGAAAGCTCCCCCCCCAAAAAACCTCTTCATCAGCAGAATAAAAGTGCCCATTCTCCCTCTGACTCGTTGTGAGTGGATCCGAGGGGTCGTGACCCGCTGGATCCGTGCTGACATGAGTTAGAGTCGGACTCGGAGGAGAAGTGATAAAACAAAAGAGACAAAAAGAGAAGGGATGAGAATGGAAGTGAAACTGTAAACCTCGGAGTGAGGGCACGTTAACGCCTCGGCCCCCGTCAGCTCCCTGGCCCCGACTCCATGACACCGTGGCACGGGGCCAGAAATGGACGGTGGAAGTTTCCACCTGTTCTGAAAACACATCCTTTGTTACTTATAGGACTGAGGTGTCACGGTGACCTCTTGGAATGTTTGACGTCAACTGATGTCACATAACACAGGCATCACTTGACTCATATTTATAGGGCGACAATTTTACAAATGCCTCCTTTAACCTTATTTAACACCAAGGCTCCAATTTTTTTTGTATTATCCCTGTTCAGTTTACATAATGAAATACAGTAATAAATTCCCATTTCTTCTTTATTTTGGAAAGAAGTGTTGAAACAAAAATATAAAGAAACTTATATTCAACGGGTTTTTTCCCCCTGTTCTGAAGAATCTAAGGAAATTACATTAAGAAATTAATCTATTTATTCCTTTGTCAGTTAATTTATTTATACCGCTGTTTCCTATTAGCATGCTGGGTGTGTTATTAATGTTGTGATAGTACATGAATCCTTCTGATTAGGTAAATTGCTTTGTGTATTTTGGTGTTCTCAAATTAAATAAAGAAGAAAATACTGATTCCATCTCCGGTTCACACGACGCAAATATGACGTAAAAAAGGGGCCTTAGACGACAGCTCCTGATAACAACCCCCCCCCCCCCCAAACACACACACCACTGACAAGATAGCGACGTCTCCCTCGTTCCATCTTGATAGGAACTGATAAACAAGAGGCTCCAAGTTTCCACTGGACAGGCACATCCTCGCCCCAGTGACCGAGCGTATCGTAAATATCCACGTTCCTCCACAAACACGCTGGAGGAGATTATTTCACAGTCTTCGTATGGATTGTGCCAGAACTGTGTGTATACGCTGGAGAGCCGCGGCACCTGGAAACCATTTCGATTACAAGGGAATAAAAGCCCCTGAATGAAAGCACTACACAAACTTCTACAAACACATCCACAAGCAGACATATATATATATACATTTATATCTATTTACACACTCACAGTGTAACACAACTTCACTGTTCACCCCTGGAGTCCGGTGAACCTTTGACACTGGAGCCCAAACAGTAACACCTGCTCCTTCAGAAGACCATGGAAACACATCCACAAGCACAGCCGGCTGAAACCCCCCCGCCGCCTCCAGTTGTTAGGATGACTTGTTGAAGGACTTTCCAGGTTGCAGTGTGCCTGACATAATGCTGCATTGACAGCTCATGTGGACGGATGATTCAAATTCCTGCCAGTACACCCTTGGCATGATATCATTACAGCTGGGAAGCCCCGCGCTGGAAACCCCAGAAAACGTCCCCAGAACTTCCCCCCCCAACTTCCCCCCCCCAGCAGCAGCAGCAGGGTGACATTAGCTCCCATTCCACAGGCCGGGCTGGCACTGGTCGTGGCCCGGGGAGATAAAAATATCCTGCCGGGACGCCACGTTGGTCCTCATGACATATGTCTCCATGGAAACCCGAGATGACAGGTTGCTGGAGGTCAGAGGTCGGATCTCGGGAGAATCATGTGACCTTGGGGAGACGGGGACGTGCAGGAGCTGGAAGTGGCAGGAGAGGGAGAGAGAGGGAGAGAGTGGGTGCTCGCGTAGCAACGGTGAGGAAAATCCCTTCGGTGAGAGAAGGAGGGAGAGAGAGAGGGCGAGAGAGAGAGCCTTCCCTCTTTCCATGTCTGCCCGCCGCTATCACTCACTCGGAAATATAAACATGCCCTTTGCAATTGAGCTAAAGTCATTATGTCATAAAGCCGGAAGGGCTTTTCAGCTGGACATATTCAGTTATGTACCATCCAAAATAGAGGCCATTCTCTCCTTCCATCACAAGGTCCCTCACTCCTTTATTCCCACATGTACTTTCTATTATAGATCACAGAAAGGTTTTTTATTTATCCCTGAGGCCATAAGAGAAAGATATAAAAATAAATCTTTTGTTGACCCATGACATCAACTCTTTCTCTCTCTGTCTTGAGTCATGCTAGAAACCAGTTAGTGCCAACCTGAGCTCCCACAATGTGGTTTATGACCAAATACCTGAGAATACAACAACATTCCCATCAGCCTCAGCTTCACTACATGTATATGTTAAGTATTATAACTAACTAATATTAATGCTAACAATGAAATTACTCTTTAACATGAGTTCTGTTTATTTTTTTTCAAAATGAATACTCTCAAAATACAAGAAAAGAATAATACCGACCAGGTGGGAATGAGACACTGATATTTATCGTATCACAGTAGAAAGAAATGGAAATTATTTAGAAGCTGCTTTATTATTTACACAATATTATCAAATGTGAATTATTAACATGTCAATACTTAAATTAAAACGAATAAATCAAAACAAATATAACAATCTAAATAGTTTTTTCAAGATGCTCAGGCTCCATCTGAACAATGGAGCACGAGTTATGTTGCATGAATTGATTTGCAGTGAACGTGCAGATGTCAATGTGTTCTTGGTTCTCTTCCTCCTGCACCAAACCCTGGACACAGTTTTTTCTTTTTTTCTTTGGCTCTTCATTAGACGGGGGAAAACCTGAGAGAACTCATCGTGCCCCCTTGTGATGGAAAAGCCTAAAATAGAAAAGGGTGGGGGCGAAAGAGAGGGAACAAGGTGAAGGAGGATGGGGGTGGGGGGTTTTGGGGGGTGGGGGATTCCAGTACATGAAAAGGTTAGTTGCAGGCGTGAGCTGAGGGGGGGGAAACCCTTGACTGCAAATGTCAGTCTTATGGTTTCAGAGATGCCCTCGTCCCACCCCCACCACGTACACACTCCTACATACCTCCATCGCCCAAATGAAGGATATTCTGAGCTCGTGTGGGTGACCCCTTTAAACCGTTGTGTAAAAATAAAGGAATCACATGTTCGAGTTGTGTAATGCGTTCACCTTCGCTAAAAGCCCAGACTCTTGATCCACACGGCTTCAGCCACATTCATTTACGAGGATGTAAAGCCCTAATGACTACTATCATGTTTCTCTAAACTTTACCTTTAATTACATTGATTTCCATACATTTATGGAAGTATCTCACTGTGTGGTTATTGGTTGTGGACAGTAGAAGCAGGTTAGTTGTCTTGAAGATCCTTCTAGGGAACCTCACTCCTGAAATCCAGCACAAGCTCCACTTCAGTCCTCTTCACTCTTCGTGCAGCAGATTCCGAGGTCACCCAGGAGTTGGTGTGAAGCTCAAACTGGGTCAAACTGGGGCGCAAATATACTCCCCAGTAAAAAAAAAAGACGGATGCGTGTTTCATGTGGCTCGACAGCGGGGAAACCTTGTAACCGTGCTTCAAAGTGACCAGCGACCAGAGGTGTGAATGACTGTGGAGGTCGTAGGTCCTTCAACAGTCGGGATCGGTTTCTGCATGAGAACACACACGACACGTAGACACTCTCACGCACATATTATCTGCACCGAAATAAATTCCTCTGCTCCGCGGCTAAAAGGAAACTTGACAAATACTGTCTCCACACATATGCAAATACGAGTTGCTATAAATATCTACACACTGCTCCCGCAAAAAAAGAAGCATCGTGGATTAGCATGCAGAGAGCGAGCACCCAGAGTACCACCTTATATTTATTCATGTGATCATGCAGAGCCGACGCTATAGGAGCAATTCACCTATAATCTAAACGGAATGAATTAGACCACCGCTAGGAGATAGAGTGTGGCAGATTCCCCAAAAGGCAATTCCGCCATTCAATTTACAGCCCACAATAGCTCAAGTGAAAGCCAGGTAATGTGTTGCTGGTGTTAGCGCCCCGAGCAATTATCCCCCCCCCCAGGGCTATAAGGTATGACTGCATGGCCCCGCAGAATGAGAGATGAGCGCAGGACGCTGGAGACGGAGACGGCCGGGCTGCACTCCACTGCAGAGGAGGTGAGGGTGTCCATCTGTACGGGTGGACCGAGGTGTGTTTGCTTAATGAGTTGTGATTGCCAAAGCTAATGGCTCGTGTTCAGGGAAACTAATGGAGTGTGTGAACGCCTCCATCCGAGGGGTTAACGTCTATCCGCCCCCCCCTTTCTCTCCCGTCGCCCCGGTCCTTATAACCCGTCACTCGAACCGGACCAAGTTTCAAAATAAAACATCCGTCTTCCGAACGTCTCCTCACTCGGCGCGGTGGTATATATATATATATTCAGCGGGCAGGAATCCCAGGAACTCACACATGGAGACAGGCCTGCCTCCTGACCTTTGACCCTCACGCTCCTTCTGCTCTCCTCTGACCTACATTAAGACTGCGAGGGCTCTTATCTCCGTGAGATGATTGCCGCCACGGTGAGGCATGAGCATGTGCAGGCCTTTGTGTTTGGGATATGATAACAGAGGTCAGCAGGCGGAACTTAAAAGCCCCGTTGCCTTATTTATGGTTTTATTACGTACAGAGTACAATCTAAGTTTGGCAGCCGGTTTATTGGAGTGTATAGTTGGAGGGGTAGAACTTTCTATACCTCCATGACCCATTTCCCACCTGAATATTAGTCATTGTTTCACTGCCAAAGAAAACAAAGACGCACAAGGGACGAAAAAGGCTTAGTCACTGTCTGCACACATGGACTCCCAGTCCCCACAGTCTCTGGGAATCAGCCCTGTGACGTTTGGGTACAGGTGCAGTGTCATGTCCACAAGCTCTATGTGAAACGGTCAATTCCAACGCATTAAAGGAGGCACTGCGGCGAAAAATGCACCTTTCTTTTATCCTTCACTGGTCAGGAGAACATATGTTGGAACATTTTTGTCACTATTGCTATTTCACATGTGTAGTAGTTGCTGTAGCTAAGCAACCAGCACGCACTCGTTCCAGTGTACGTGATGTTGAAGTGTGTGACACGGAGCTGAAGTGATGCGTGGACGCAGAGTGTTGTCGAGTTAAAAAGGGAACTGTGTAAATATGGACGTAGCCTTTAGTTGAGTCTTACCAGAGAAAACTCTCTTAATTAATATAGAGCAGTGACTCTACAAGAATGTGTTCACTTCAAAATTGGCCAGTTTCAGTGAAGCCCAGGTGCTGGTGGACGAGGACAGCATGTACACGGTGAGTTGACTCCATTTATATAACACTTCTCTGGTCTTGATGACCACTCAAAGCGCCTTACATCACATTTACCCGTTGTTCTAGTGCTTTGTGTCTTTCACTAACACAGCCCACTCACACACTGATGGATCACTGACAGCAGGGCCAGTTAGGTGCTCACTATGTTCAGTGTCTTTCCCAAGGACACGTTCGACACGACATGACTGGAGCAGCTGGGAATCAGACAGAGACGTGTGGACGACCCGCTCTTCCTCCCAGGACACAGATTCAGCGTCTTCAAACGGAACATTTGCTCTTCATCGATGGAATAAACCAGTAGTTTCTAATGATACATTCTACTTTGATTTGTAAAATCATCTTGTTCTTCAGAGGGAAACGTCAGCAGGAAACTAGTAAAGATACTTCTGAAGTATTTTTTTACTGCAAGGTTAAAAAAAGAAACCACATTACCTCATAAGAGAATCAGCATCGTGTAAAAACAAGAAGTCATGAATAAATAATGAAAATTGATTTACTTGCAAACCGCGAATGTGATACTCAGACAGTTTTGTTTGTTAATGGACATGACTTCTTCATCACTGATGCAAATACACGATGCACAAACAATATCAGCTCTTTAACAAGGTTTACTTTAATGGCAGTATCTTGTTTTTATCCTACTTGTGTAATAGAAATGTTAAATTACTCTATTATCCCTAAAATGTATCCACATTAGTCATAGTAAATTTGTCATATCCTAAGAAGTAAAACACAAGTAGATGTAAGATATTAAGAGTAAATTCTTTCATTAACGAAAATGAATTAAGACTGTATTTGAGCACTGGAAATCCGTCCTCCAACCTGACGACGATGGAACATTTAAACATCTTATAACTTAAATATGGACAAAACAGCTACAGAGAATAATGAACTAAACAATTTGAAATATCATGGCGAATATATAAAAATAAAATATAAATAGATCAATAATGAAAGAGAGAATGTTTTTTCAATTTTATCAAAAATACATATTAAGTTCACTTATATTAAATTGTATCTGTACTGCGCTAAATCACATAATACATCATGTCAAAGCTCTTCACATTAAAAGGTCGAGACATTTACAATGTTATACAGAAAGCAAAAAATTCCCTTAATGAACAAGCAGTTGGCAGCAGTGACTATTTAACTTGCAAAAATCCTTAGTCGTGATGAGGCGGTACCTGAGGGTATTTAAACGTTACGTGTGTGTGTGTGTGTGTGTGTGTGTGTGTGTGTGCGTGCGTGTCTGTATGTGTGCATGCACGTGAGTGGGGGAAATAACAAATCATCTGGGTTTAAGGGAGATTAAACTGTATTAGAGCGCAGTGGTAACACACTCACACACACACACACACAGCGGCTCTGCTCTATTAAATTCACATACAGTGCACACACAAGCGCGTCCATTTTCTAGAATGGAACCATTCTCGGCCGGCGACAGCTCCGCACCAGCCTTTCGGTCACTGTGGCGTCTCTCTCTGATTGGTCGGCCCCGGCCCTGGACCCCCGGGGATCGTGGGGTTGTGAAGATGAGGTGGCTGCTAAGAGACTGAGTCACAACACGCGACTGCTCCGAGCTCACAACATCTCCCGTGCACACCAGAGACGGTTACGTAAAGAACAGGCAGAGGGACTCGGGACAAACACTTCACTCCCAGTCCGGTTTAAATCCTGCTTTGTCTGTTTTGACACTGAGTTGCTTCAGGACGCCTCCATCAGCCTTCGCTTAATGCAACTAACCCCCAGGCATGAAATGACAAGTAGCAAATTAGATGGTGCTAAATCAATCAGCCATCTCCTAAATAAGTCCATTTCCAAAAAGCTGTGGCTGAGATTGAAAATTCATTTTGGAGCTTTAGAAACAGGAGCCGACCAAAGAGCTGACAGACTGTATAACGTTGTATTATCTGATCTATTAATGGGTTATATATATACAGTACACCACACGTGTCTAACCCGACCTGGCTGAATCTTCTTGAATTAATATTTAAACCAGATATCCTCCTGCAAAAGGCGCAGTCAATAAAACCGGGTAGCAGCAGACGTTTTAATTTCTTGGCTGAGCGCTCTTATTGTTGCGGAGCTGAAGTGACGCGACCGGCTTCAGAAACACTCTGTCGACTTTACTTAGAGGTTCTGTTCGTCCAATCTGTCAGAGCAGGTAGAGCGGCAGCCACTCACTGAGAGAGACAGAATCCCGTCCTTCCTACATTTACTTGACTCTGTTTTCTGAAATCTGATGACATACTGTGCTCTCAAATTATCTTATTAATATGCATTACTATCACTTAAAAGAATGGTAAATAAAAACATTTACCTAGATACCATAGACTGTGTATAAGATGGACGAGATAAATCATTGAATTGCCCCCTGGTGGCTCGCTGCAGTATAGGTCATAAACCCCGCCTCCTCCATATCAGTGGACGGGACATGGACGAGACTAAAAAGTCAAAATTCATGTTAAACAAATTGCCATTGGTGGAGCACATGTATCGGTAGGACCTGATAACCTCTGGCTCCTCCCCCAGTCAATTCTGCAAACTCCGCCTCCAAATTACTTATTGGTGCAAGATGGCAGCACCCGTATCCAGGATATGTTTTGCTTCACTTCTGATAGAGGGAGAAAGTGGAGGAGCCTCGTCCAACCTTATATACAATCTATTGTAAATACACATTGAAATTTGTGACAATCGCATATCTATACCATAAATATGACAAATCAGCTTAATTGTTTTTGCTAATCAGCTCACCTCTGGTCAGAATATTTTAATACCTGAATCAGAATTTTCAGTTTCATATACATATATATAAAGCTATATCCGGAGTCTGTTTGTCCTAATTGAGTTTATCTTAATGGGTTTTGTGCGATCTTTACCAAGCTCATGCTTTGGGATGTAATGAGAAAAGAATCAAATGAGGGCATAAACATAAACAGACACAAACAAACACACACACACACACACACACACACACACACACACACACACACACACACACACACACACACACACAGTGGTGAGACACAGCAAGAGAGGCACACACTCTTTCTTTCTCTCTGGCATTTCCTCTTCCTCCCTCCATCCAAACAAGCCTGTCGGGGCTGCAATTATGGGAAGGAAACCGTGTATTTATAGCCGGCCGAGGATCAACGGCAGAAGGACTAGTTGTGTGGCACGGGAGGCGGTTATATTTAACGTGCTGTGATGTCAACACGTGGCTGGTACGTTTCCATGGTTTCCCCTCCGAGACAGGGCGGGCACTTCCTTATCAGTGCGGCACAGAGAGACAGATGAGCTGGAGAGAGAGAGAGAGACACAGACGGAGAGATCGACAGGCAGAGTGAAAGGGCACGCGAAGAATAAAGATAGTGTATTTTTAGTTTGGTTTTAACAAAAGGGAAACAAATAGGATTTGAGGACTCGCAGTGTGAACTGTACGCCCTTCACTGACCTTGAAGAGACTCTACCTGAGCCAGCTTCCCATCACCTGCAGGAGAATCATTATGCAACAAACTCCTCACTGCGCTTTCTTTCTTTCCCTCTGTACCCATTACCAGGTCCTCTCCTCCTCCCTCCCACTCACTCCTACTCCTTCGCTCCCCTGTCTTCTAAGGTTATCTGAGATGCTATCTGCTGCCTGATAAAGGTTAAAAGAAGCTTCTAGCTGGCAGCACCTTCAGTCTCCAGCTTGCTCGGCATCTCGCGGCTTCCTCTGAATTAATACCCCGGGCGTCATCGCTGCCCTGCGGACGGCCGGAGTCTCGGAAATATGAAGATCTGCACGCGACATGTCATCCGGCTTGACGTCGATGTTTGCACCGTTATTCGGGGGATTCGGTGAAACCAAAATGTCCTGGCTCAGGATTCACACGAAATTATGCTGAAAACAAATTTCCCCTGGTGACAAGTCGTGGAAAAACTGACAAACTTGACTCGTGATGCCTGCTGCTGCTGTTGCTGCTGCGGCTGCATCTATTCCCTATTCTCAAAAAGCCCAAACACACACACACCGTCCCTGCAGAGTAAATAGTGATGATGGGAGTGGACAGTGTTGGTACACACACACTCTAACCAGGCCTCCAACACCACAAAGCTGCCTGCAGTAATGAACACAGGCCATTAGCCGCCTTTAGCCCGATTCCGCAAACAAAACCGTTTAATATTTGCCCTGTGTGAAATGACTGTGTGCAAGTCACCCTGTGCGTTTTAATAGGCCTACAGTAGGTGTCAGGGCTATAACGCCGCGGTGACAGATCCCCGACACCGCGAGCTGAGGCGGTGTTATCTACAATAGCACAGGGGGTTGTGTGGATTTAGCCGGAATGGGCAATAAACCGTGGGCGAGGGAAGCCGAGAGAGAGAGAGCAAGGCAGAGAGAGCTTTGGAAAGATGGAGGGAGGAATTTAGAATTTAGAAAATGTCGCGATTAGCTAAAGCTCCTTAAACCAACTGGTTTCATTAGCAAGATGCTACCGAGGATGAGGGGCATCTCGGCTGAAGACGCCCCGAGATGCTACAGCAGCGCCCAGACGAGGGGTTTAGGAATCATAGGGGCGCTGTGACCAGAAGAGAAAGTAAAATATAAAAATGTCCTGCTAAGTAAAAACAGTTTTAAACAGTTTTAAAGAAGTCTGTTAAAACTTGGACAATATATCATCAGATTTGTGTTTAATGGGATCAGCAATCCTGCAATCATCTGATAGCTCAGATAAAAACTAACACCATCTTTTCCGGGGTTTCACACAAGTCTTAACAATGACTGTTGTGAAAGACGTCGGCCAGAAGGTGACGTGAGAATCTAAATACGTCACAGTCGAGTGACGGCGAGAACCCTTTATTCCCCGCCCCTCGCTCTTCCGGGCGCTGCACTCCGGTTCTATCTATAATCTCCCCCCTCGATCCCGGTGACATGACTCTCACACAGAATTACAGCGCCCAGGCTACTCAGGGTGCTCTCAGAGAGGAGATGAGAGGAGGCGTGTGGGCAGAGCTGAACACTGCCCCCGAATCTACACAGTACTTCGGCGCAACGGTGCAGAAGTACTTTGTAGTTTCTGTCGTTTGAGCAGCAGAGAAAAACGAGGAAATAACTGTAAATGAAGGAGACGAGGCTGAAAGACAAAGACAGAATAAATCCGGACAGAGGGACGGAGAGAGTTGTGAGCGAATGGACGTTGGAAAGCGGCCACGGCGTGTAACTCACGTCTATTTCCCAACAGCAGGCAAATGAATCACATATTCAAAAGAGGAAGCAAAAAAAAAAGAAAAGTCATCCCAAAATAGTTTACACCCCCCCCACCCCTTACATTATGTATGCACGTGCGGCTTTTCCCCCCTCTGTGAGACAAAGGGCACACATCAAGGGCGCTTTATTATCCAGCATGTGAGTCCCATGTGCCGCCGCACGGAAATAGATCACAAGTCTATTCGCCAGTGGAGTTTGTGCCTCTTCAAAGAGAATCTATTCTCCGCGCAGGCAAGAAAAAAAAACGCTGATCCAAAAATAATGCACCGTGTTCCGTGGAGAGCTGGTAATAAGGACATGAGGGAGGAAATGTGAATGAAACCCGGTTGAGTGGCAGGGCCCTGGCGGAGCTATTTTGGGGGGGGGGGGGGGGGGGGGAGAAGTTTCTGAATAAGCCAATTATTTATTCACAGGGATGATTCAGTTGCTTTGTGACCTTTGGGTCGACAACGCGTGCACACAATGAGGCAGAGAAATGCAAGGAAACAAATATATGCAAAAAAAGACGAGTTTAGCCCTCGGGAGTCTGCAATCGTGGCGTGTAATGAAATGTGCATTGGGTTCCAAAATAATCATATACTATATAATAATTGCCTGGTCATGTCGGCAATGTTGTAGTGAGGAGAAAATAACATCGGCAAGGTTGACTAGCCCAAAATAGCCGAGGAGGATATAAATGCTTCCCAAAAGTGAAGCCAAAATCAACTGGAGCTTCCCCTAGTGGCAGGTTGTGGTATAGGTGTTACATTTTTCCATAATGATGGTTTCTGTAATTTGAGGTAGTTCTTGTCAAGCAACTTTTCCCATGGGGGGTTTACCGAACACACCCAGCAGGGAGGAGACCCAAGGGTGGACCCAGAACTCTCCGGAGGGATCACATATATGCGATCTGGCCTGGGACCGCCTCAGGTTCCCCCAGGAAAAGGTGTAAAGCACGACAGGGGAGAGGAAGAGCTGGAATACCGTTGGTTCGCTACCTCCTCGACCTGAAGATGCATGAGTGGAAACCAACGGATGGGTGGTTGGTTATTTGATGTTTATAAAAATGTGATTGTTGAGTCCATCCCCAGAATCGCTACATACCCAGATTCTACAGCAAGTCGTGTGGAGGTAAATCAGCACGTGGTTAAAGTGTATATATTTAACATGACACCATCTCTAGTTACAATAGCAGGTACGAGACCTGGCAGTCTCCGAGCTCTCCGACGGCCCCGAGCTGAACGGGTTACATAAGGATGTTGTTAAAGTCGGTGGTTAATTGAGCTGATGAGGCTGACATTTGGAGCCTGGAGACGAGGGTGTGGTGTGGGCGGAGGGAGGGATGTGTAGTGGAAAGAGATGTAATTACTCTGTGTGTTACAGAGGAGGAAAAGGAGCCAGGGCCGGGGAGCTGGGATCCCAGTTTAGCACCGGGAATCATCCCACACCTACTGGAGCTCCTCGAGTAGGAACAGAGAACTGTGAGGCACGCAGACACAGAGATTCACACAGTTTCACAGCAGCTCCTTCAAATGGGCTTGAAACTATCACATTCGATTGGATAACATTTAACCTAAAGAAAAAATTCATATATATTTATTTTGTCTTAATTCAGGCTCTTTACCTTAGCTTGTATTTTTGTTTTCTCTAATTCATAGTTATAACATCCGCAAATGATTTTTTCTGTTACTTAGAAAAATGCAAAAACCGACTGCTCTGATTTCCTCGAAACTTGGTTTTCCCTTCCTTTATCAGTGAAGTTCCTTTTTGACATTTTTTACAAACATCCAAGAGAATGACACGTGGATCTAGATAAAACAATTTAGTGTAATGTATTTATGAGTGTGCTGAGTGCCATTCTAGCTTGTGATAAAGTTTATGGTTAAACTCTTAAATGTCAAGCTTCAATTACTTTTTTGTCATAAAAGTTGTAAAACAACATCTCAGGGATCATTTGGCAATTTTATACAAATTGGCCGTTGAATCAAAATCAGACCTTTTTTCCCCTCTAATATCAGTATCAATATTGCCTCTTAAATATTACTGATTTCATTATCTTCTCTTAGCAAATGATGATGTTAAACGGTCACTCATAAACTGTGCACACTGAGGAGCAGTACATTCTTGCATCATCAGCAACCACCAGGCCTAATGAGCACGTTCAGAACGAGGGACCGCCGCAGTTACTCATTTACCGACGCTCCTCGTGACCGCACTGTATCATCCACGGCCCGCCGCTGATTCAGCAGCAGCTCTCTGGCAATCGCAAGTGTAAAATCATACCGCGACGACAACAACAACAACAGCAACACACAAACGTGGGCGCACGGGAACGGCCACGTTGACCTGGAGCGTGACGCGGGCCCTGCAGTGGTGCCGCGGCCCCCGAGCGGCATGACTCCACCGGGCTTCATGCCTCTCGCCGTGACAGATACTGGGGCGACGACGAGGATTAAATGAAATTATAGCCGAGAAAGACTGTCAATTTGCGCAAGTGAGTGGGACACACACACAAACACACACATAATGAAAAGAAAGCTCTGCGGGGAAGACCACTGTGACAGGTGTCCTTTATCCTGGCCCATCATAGCCCCCCCCCCCCCCCCCCCCCTTCTCAGCCGACCCCGCACGTGACACAACATGACGGATGCCTCACCCCCGATATACAGGCAGCTGTATAAATATATGCAATATGCTAATTAATATAAATGTGCACACAAAAATCCCATTTGCACACATGCTGTATGCATTGATCAATTATGTGTGCAGTGTGGAATGTGCATCGCAACATTATTGTGCACGGCAACTGGGGCATGTGAATATGCTTGTGCAGCTTTGTTTGCATAACCCACCCCCACACATAGACACACACACAGACACACACAGACACACACATGCAGAAACATACATTTATTTTTCCTGCAAGCCTTCAAATTGATTTATCCATTTGATGTTCTGTGAAGTGTGAACTCAAACAGGCCGGCTCCGGGACAAACACACACATTCCCTCTCGCACACGCGTGCCACACTCTGAATCGAGTCGTTAGTCGTGGTGATATGCAGGAGGAGATCTATTGTGAGGCATCAACACTGAGCAACGTGCAGGTGTACTTCAAACTGAGAGGAAGAGCCAACACAACAAAGATGGCGACTGCAATGCAACCGTCAAAGGATTCGTCCATCAGACAGAGCTGAGTCAACACAAACACTTTTAGAGTTTTATTACTGCCAAAGATTCTGCTTTCAAACCAACTGAGCGCAACTAAAGCCACATCTACTGTGAGGGGGAGTAAATTGGATTAGATGTGAACAGCAGTCGCATTTAGCTGTTCAGAGAAAGAGGGAGAAACTTTCTGACTCATCAATACTGTTATAAAATAAATGGTATTTTACTTACATCTTATTCGATAAATATGCATTTACTTGTTTTTGTTTGTTTGTTTTGTAAATGTTTTAAAAGTGATGATAATTAAATCTCAACAAAAATTGCATCTCTCCTCGTAATGCAAAAGTATTTTGTGTAACTTTTCTTCTTCTCCTCTTTATTTCCTTCTCAACCACTCAGAGTCAATTATATATAAATGTGGGTCTACATACAGTGCTTTGGCAATACTGTATCCAATGCTAATAAAGCTCTTTAAAATATAAATATAACAGTGGAGAGTTCTACACCAAACACACATCTAATCAACAACCAAAACACAATGTGATCCACTCAATAAGGTAGCCAAGATTACAAAATTAGACTTTTTTAAACAAAATTATCCGAAAATCGATTCAAAAGTCCTTCTAAACTAAAATCATGAAATGTCAAGAAAAAAAAATGGATGAAACTACATCTTGTGGACCATCATGTAAAACTGGGACGACAAATTGTTGAGCATTGGTTAAACATACTGCTGCTGAACTCAAACCACAGTGGACACAGAGCTCCACCTTTTTAATCAGACAGCCAAAGACTATTATTTCACTTGCTGAACACGACTGACCTGTAGCCGGAGTGAAAGTGTGTTGGATGTTAATGAGGACTGGAAGAGAAGAATAGAGAAACCCACACGACAGAGGAGGAACCTAATATTCCACAGTTTGCCACCAGGAATTTTGAAACGTGCATTTTAAATGGAAGCTTGTCTTCTTGTTTGGCCGTTTTCTAAATTGAATTAAATCAAATTGAACTGCCTTGTTATTTATCAGCATATCAGATATTTACACCGCTGACTAATTCACTTAATTTGCTGTGCATGTGTGTGGGTGAGTGCACGTGTGTGTGTGTGTGTGTGAGAGAGAGAGAGAGGGACAGGGAGATTATCCTTGAAGGGACAGTGTGATGTGATTATAATCAAATGTGAAAACCACATTAAGTCACAAACTCGCCCACATTCTTTTGCAGACTTGTGTTATTGTCACGAGAGGAGACCGCAGCAAACACACACGTGCACACATGCATGCACAAACTTACAAACGGACTCAGACACTCAGGGCCCACTCTGCCTTCCCCTGCTACATCTCAGAGGTACAGGGACCTTTTGATATGATTGAACTAAAATATAAAGCACTTTCCTCCTACATGGCTACTGATGCCCTGATTTCAGCCTCAGGTCACACACGTGGCTGCTTCCTCTTAATTCGCTCCCATCAATGTTTCAGTTGGAATCAAACTGGGCAGTTTGGCCTTGTTTAGTTTTCTGCTGGTTTCGTCCCATCGCTTGAACACTGCGGGTGTAACTGTCGGTGAGAGTCAGTGAGCTGGGAGTGGACGGTTGTACACACGCACGCAGTTAAAGATGGAAACAAAAGATTTGTCTGGTGTCGTCTGACACTTTGTGTACAGCTGCAAGGAAATCCTGCTAAACACAGGCAGCATTCACATGGAAATACCAACACACACTTTTGCATAGTATGTAAAGCAATATGTAATTGTAGAAGAATATAGGAAAGAGCTTAAGAAGAGTAGAGCTATAGTGGTTGACATATTTAGCCTTTAGTTAAATTGACCTAATTGACCTTTTAGTATTAGTGATAACATTTTCCAATATGAAAACTTTTATTTTGCTAACTAACAATGCAGGAAAATACATGTATTTATGTAAAAAACGAATTATTTTCAACTTATTTGGTTGTATTTGTGTTTTGGGGGCGGCTGTGGCTGAGGGGTAGAGTGGTCATCCTCCAACCTGAAGGTCAGCGGTTCGATCCCCAGTCTGACCCATCTGCATGCCGAAGTGTCCTTGGGCAAGATGCTGAACCCTGAATGGCCCCCCCATAGAATAACTAAGTGCTGCGATTAGATGCACTGTATGAATGTGTGTGTGAATGGGTGAATGTAAACCTGTACTGTAAAGCGCTTTGAGTGGTCATCAAGACTAGAAAAGCGCTATATAAATACAAAACCATTTTGATAGTCTTTATAGTAATTTAATATAAAGGTTATGTTATAATTTAATATAAAGGTAAATTACGTTTCTTTGTTAAATCAAAAGCCTAAACACTCCTCTGTGTATGCGCTGCCTTAAAATGCAGTTGTATTTACTAGAGGAGCCGAAATGAGTTAACCTTAGAACACACTAAAACCTTTGCTTCCAGTTTTCAGTTAATTGATTTGTTGGATGATAAGTTTTATATGTTGTAAATGAAGTGATATAAAAGCTTCCGGGATCTGAGCCTGTTACTGTATCCCGAGGACAGTTCATCACTTGATATTAACCGGTGCCTTGGCTGAAGTGTGACCTCTGAGAAGGTCATCGTCGGGTTGCGTCCCACTTCAGGAAGAAGAGAAGGGTTACCATGGCAACAGCATGTTACAGTTCATGGTTGTTGTTTTTTACAGCCTGAAGAAATCACTTGATCTTCTTCATCCAGGAAAAAACCTCCCCGTCGACACCGCACATCCTCGAGTCCTCGACAACTCACCCAGGCTGGAATCTGATTGGATGAGCGGGTGTCAGGAAAATCAAATACAGGAAGACGGACAGATGTTCCTCCTTTTAAAGAAAGATAATAATCTGTGTTATTTTTAAACTGACATATATCAAATGAAAGTGGAAACCATTGTTATTTAACTTTTAATATTTGGGTTTCTCTTCGGTATCTCGGTTTCTGGGAACTTGTAATTGGCCGTTTTATGTTGTATTTTCAAATACTTTACTTTTATTACTCATTGATTAGCTTTACGAAAATAAATCAGAGAGTAGCAAACATTCAAAAACTGATTATTTATTATTTATGATTAGAATTACTTTGAAATGTTGGTGTTTGGCCTCAATAGAGAGAACTTCCGATATATGCTGAAGAAATCAAATGTAAATATAAAATATTGCGTCTCAGAAACAGTTGTGTGTGTGTGTGTGTAGTGTGTGTCCTTCCCCTCTCTCCTCCTGACTCCTGGTCTCGGGCTCTTCCTCCCTGTTTGCTTCTCCTCCTCTCTCCTGCGTTCTCACAATAGCCGAGGCCAACGCAGACGTGGGGCGGGGGGGGGGGTGCGGATGTGAGAACTGAGCACCGTCAGAACCAATTCTTATCATCTCCTCCCAACCGCCCCACCGACTCGGCTCTCATCTCCCAACTGCTTCCAATCTCCAGCGCGCGTCCGACCCCCGGCTCGTGGTACAGGCTCCTTTTTAAAATGTAATCTGTCACGGATTACTGAGCACCCGCTCGAGATTTGACCCAGCAATATAATCCTTTGTGTTGATCTAACATAATCTGATTTCTCTCAATTACTCTGTCTCCAAAATACATGGAATATGAGGCTAAATGAACAATGTACTCGTGTTGTCGACCCGTTCGAATCTAAACAAATGTCTGCAAACTGTGCACAATGACGCACAATCGCGAGATAAAACACTATTTTAATCTGCCGGTCAAACGTGTCGGTATGATCCAATATTATTTTGTTACAGTTTTAACACTAACATATTAAAGTGACCAATTTAATAAACGTAGATTACTGTAATCCTGGTGCATGCTACGTGTTGTTCATCTTACCTTAACACACACACAGAAACAGACACACACTCACACCACAGCCACCCACCATCTCTCCCCTGCAGTGATGGTTTTATCATCCCTCCTGAGCACAAGGAGATGTCTTGAATTGGTTCACCGCTGCGGCTCCTATCTGACAGCCTGATGATCTGAATCGCTGCTCTTTATCTCCACAGGTTCCAGCCGAATCACAGGAAGACACAGTTCCACTTCCAACGTTATCACAGCTCCGTGACAGTCAAGGACACTGACAGCGTTGCCAGAGAGATATTTATACATACACGAGGGAGTGAATGTCATTATGGTCGTATGAATGATGCTTGGTTTGACTCTCAATATGTTAGGGCAGATTATTAGAACACAAATATGTGTTTGCTGCACTGCAACAAGTCCGTATCTGGGCTTGTCACATCACAAATGCTGCTGTGGTGAAGCATCAAGCCAATTTAATATCATCATAAGCCAATGCATCACTTAGGGTTAGTGATCTCTTTCAAATCCCATGTTAAAACGTACTTATACCAGAGAGCCTCTCCTGATTTTACCTGAACTTCAATTGACTTTTGATTTTTAAACATTCATTTTTTTTAAATGTCAATGAATATTGTGTTTTAGTATTTGTGCTTCCTTATTTTTTAGCTGTGCCCATGATTTTATTTGCTGCCCTTGTAAAGCACTTTGAGGTAGATTTGAAAAACGCTCTATAAATAGAGTTATTACTATTATTATTATTAAACCCTTCTAAAAAAAACATAAAAATTAAATACGACAGTTGCGCTACCATCACAGACACAACCACTGACTGTAAAACTGAATTATTTGACAAACCAGGACACATTCGGTTCGATATTTGGCATAGATAAGCTTTTTATTTAATGGTGTCCTCCCTGTTGAATCAATGTGTGGTGCAGATGCTGCTGGGAAACCGACCGACTCCGATGGTGACACAGACCGGGGTCAAAGGTCACACACTCCCGACTGACGGAGACGCTGACACACTCAGACACCTGATCGTCTGTTTCTCCAGCCTCCAGGCGTCTGCCCGCTGCGCCGAGAAATTTCAGCAATCTTAAAAGTTCCCACTGCACAACATGGATCTAATAAACTTTGATGTTTGTGGACTGCGCGGTTATGACACCGGCTGAGTGTTTGGCTACAAGTGAGTGAAATGTCCTCCCGCGCTACTGGATGAGGATTAAAACTTACTGAAGTACTACATCTAAGTATAATTTAAGATACTTGTATGTCCAACTGAATTATGTTTTGCCACCTTACATCTCAACTACACTACACTCAGATGTGAAATGTGTACTTATTACTTTATTTTGCTGATTTAATTATTATGCAGTTCACAATGTATCGATATACCTAGAAAGCAAAACACAAAACTAACAATGTAGCATAATTGAAAGTTCAATTTAGCTCAAGCTTACTCATTCACGCATTAGTAATTATCTAGTGTTTTACAAAAAAATAAAATGTCACACTTACATGCTGTTTTTCTGTTTCTCTTTTTTTGACAGTTGATATTTAAGTACATTTTCCTCAGTCTGTGTTTATTGACGTGATGAAGTATTTTTGTATCATTGTATTCAATCAATATTTCCTCCCCCCCACACGTACACGATGTGGTCAAATGTCAAGATGTATATTTAGATTGTTTCCCACAGTTCAGGAACAAAAAAACTGTCGGACACACATCTGAATCCATTCACCAGCCTGAGGGGGGGGGGGGGAGAATATCAGCATCAGTATTTTTAGCCCTTTCTCGACACTGGGAATAATAATTCTCACACGTAAACACACGATGTGACTGCGATGGGCCTCCTCTCGCTCGAGGCAGATCTCCCAGTGGTCGAGTGTGGATGAGCCGACCCACGCCACGAAGGCATGTTTTAAACATCTTTAAAAAAAAACAAATGATGTTTCCCTTCGTTGTTTCTCACGTGCACGGCGCCTCTCACGTGCACGGAGCAGCTCCAGGCGTCTATAAGGAGAACAGAAATTACGTCAGCAGCCATGAGGCGGATGAATCCAGCTGGACTTCAGCAGAATGACTAATGCAGCGCGTCTTCGGAGCATCATCAGCGCTCGGCTGTAATGACAGTGATGACCTTCCCCGGCTCTTGCAATCTATCGATCCCCATCTTCAAACCACATGCAGGCCAGATAGGAGTCTATAACAGAGCCCTGGTAATACAATATGGGATGCATGTCCCTCATTTGTCATGGCAACCAGACTTAGATGAGTTAAATATAGAGGCTTCCGGTTTAGCGGAGGAGGGTTTTAAAGGTCTATTCTTAGAAGTTAGAGCTGGTTTATGCACAGCAGCACGCAGGCTGCCCTCTGCATCAAAGCAGATGATGACATTTCGGCAAATCAAATTTTGAGTTTTTCTCTTTTCAATGCAAAAGCAAACTCGTGCTGCATCCTTCTAAAAACACAGTGTCCACGTCCAGTTTCTTATTGGAGGAAAACATGTGAAATTGGTCTGTAGGTGGAGGAAGTTACTAGAAATGACTATTGTACAATCACACATGATTCAAAAATAATCTCAATGAGTTCCTGCAGTCACTATCGCAACTGTATTTTCTAAAGTGAATGTAAATGTCTGTTTGTATTCCCCATGAATATTTTTCTATACACTACGTATCCATATTCAAATATAAGCTGAAATGATTAGTTGATTTATAAACAGAAAATGAATTGAAATAGAATTTATTACCATAAAATGGTTCACAACCACAGACTGCATATAACACTGGACATGGTGAAGTGAAGCTAGTCTATCTGGTGACTGTCAAATTAACCACACCTCCTCCATGTTAGCAAATGGGACAAATGCAAAAAACTAAACAGTATCAGATCATTTATCTTGTTTCTTGTTTTTGTTCAGCCGGAGGATTCTGACAGTGCGTCGTCCATTTCTATTTACTGTACGGACAATTAAACATTTAATGAGGCAAAGGCAGCTCATCACCATTTCCCAGGCAATTAATCAGCTCAATTAAGTTGGATTGATTTGTTACTGGGAGTTAAAATGGCTTTAGCTTAGCACTTTTAATAGCATCAGCCAACACTGTCAGAAATCCCTCACCGACATACTACATGATTTATTTGAGTGATTCTAAAACCTTAGTATGTGGTCAGCTTGCAAGGAAAGACAAATACAAGAGTGTGCACTACGCAAGCACTGAGGTAGCGAGGACCACAACAGGGCAGTGTGAGCCTACAGGGAGAGTGAAGTATCGTTACTGGTACCAGTGCCGTGTGATGTCAAACTTGAAACCTGGAAAGAGGTTCCTGCGGAGGATACCCTGTGTGACGGACTGACACGATACTAACGACCAATTACAGTGAAACTAGTAGAAATAGCACGATCAACCATCAACACCCGGTGACAGGTGCTACACACCTACACACCTACACACACACTCACGCAAGCACTGGGGCTCAGGTGGTTTCTGGGACTAACACACTTGCAATGTGCCATGTGCCTGGCTGTCTCTCCTGCCAACAGCACACAATACACACACACACACACACACACACACACACACACACACACACACACACACACACACACACACACACTCATCCACCCACAAACTAAGCGAAAAAGCACACACTCATGCAGCCTGCAGGCAGGTTTAGAGCCCACACAAACCCATACGCACGCATGCAAACCTTACACACAGTGACACTGTCCCCTGGCCTTGGATGCCAAAGGAAGCAGTACAAGCGTGTGTGTGTGTGTGTGTGTGTGTGTGTGTGTGTGTGTGTGTGTGTGTTTTTGTGTGTGTCGACAGATGATATGCTTAAAACTGACACCACCCACACTCTCCCAGTGACAGCAGGTTTCATCACAGGGCCCCGGACCTTTGTGAACTCAGACGCTGTGCGCTGGATGGGGAACAAAGCAATTTGTCATGGTTACCTTTTCACACATGCAGCCGCAGCACAAGTTCTGCGATGGAAAAATGATTTGTTTCCATGCCGTGCATAATTTATCCACTGCAGCGTTTTGAAAGACAGAGGTTGTGATGCAGCTCGGACAAAACAGCGACACGAGCGAAACTACACCGCTTAGGATATCTCCTTTTGTTAATTTGAGTGAAAATCCTTTGATATTTGATCCTAACTTTTAATTTAGCTCCATTATCAAACTTGTAATACCTTTACCAAGGAGGGCTTTCATCCCTGCCTGTTTGTTTGTGTCTGACTATGGTGGTGGTGGTGGAGGGATGGGAAATAAGCCAAGATCGAAACCGTATAATTTTAGCGTAGATCCAGCAAAGAGTTTCCCTTTTCTTTAATATTGTGAGATAATTTAAACAGTTGAGCAGTGAACAATTCATCAATCGTGATGAAACAAATATTAATATAGGCTTATTAAATTTCAGTGGACTGTTTGGCCTTGTGGGGAGTTTTACTACTTTGGTTTACGACTTAACTTTCTTCTAATTCCCCCACCCACACAAGCAACATGACCTTATAAATTAACAAAACAACTGTAAAAAAAAAAAATCATAAATGCAGATTTAAACCCAGTCGAGCCAACAACATCGATAAAAGATAGAGTACAACTTTTTCCATGCAGGGTCAGGACCCATTATTAAAAAGGAACTTTGAAAGAATTCACGACCGTGTGTGAATCTGTTCCTGCGTTGACCTTTGCTGTGGATTAAACCATTTGGAGAATCCAAGCAGCATTACGAGTGCCCCCCCCCCCCCCCCCCCCCCCCCCCCCCCCGCATTATTCTGATGAAACTGCATTTCATAACCAATGCGTGGTGAGATTGCGAATTCAACCTCACAGCAGCGACGTGAGTCAGCGACCCCCTTTTTACACCGGCAGGAGAGAGAGAGAAAGAGCGACTGTTCTTTCTCCTGCTCTCGCACACATCCACGTTACATAATGAGACCATCTCTTCACTCTCTACTTTCAGGGGTGCCAGTCAGGAATCGCTGAGAAACAAAAGGTTGGAGAGTTTTGACTCAATTAAACGTCAGGGCCGTGAGACTGGGTTCCTCTCCGAGCTGCGTCTGAACGGGCGTGATAGGAAACGCTTCCCTCTCACACGCGGTGCCGTGCCAGCACTTGACATGTCGCCCGCATTGTTCTGCAACAGAGGCCGGGTGTCACGTTGGCTAAGGCGGTAGAGCCGCTGCTAGTTGGAGATCTGACGGGCGGGTAATTAGTTTTCCTCGGCACAGCGGAGGCAGGTGGGGGGGGGAGAGTCGGAGAGTCGACAATACCGGCTGTCAGAGTGCCAGGTACCTCGGCTCCAGCTCCGTCCTCCACGTTCTTTTCTCTCCTGTCCCATTCTCTCTCCTCATCCTCGAGACGGATGATAGGGTGATGAGCAAAATTTCACAACTTCAGTCGGTGGTGTATATATATAGAGGCGTCCCGGTGGACCAGCGGACTAACACACAAACCGTGTAGCTGTGGTGGCACATAGCAATCTCAGCCAGGGAAAGAGCGTGGTTTTGCAAAAGAGAAATACAGCGATAAAAGTGCTAGGAATGTAAGTAAGGTGTCACATGCTATTTCCGACGACCCACAGGACCATGTCACACTCCTGTCAGAGATTTCTGTCAACAGCGAGTCGCTTGTTAACTTATTCGACCGCTTTGTGTTTTTTATTCTCGGGGAGGAAATGTGATGGAGTCCGGAGGAAAGAGTGTAGAGCTGCTGCTGCAAAGATATAAATACACAAAAGTTGTATAGGTTGAAGCTGCACGTTGTTACGAACTTGTTACTAAATCATTACCCATGATATAATGGTGAATTACTCTGGAGTTTAGTGAATATCTTATCTTTATGTCTGCTATTTCTTATTCGGTAAGATTGGTGGTATTTGATACTTTCCACATACTCTCAACAAATCCCATTTAAAGACCAAAACCAATAATTTGCTAGTTAACCACAAGACTTTCCAACTTTTCAACCCTTTGACCCTCAAATTACATTAGCCATGCATTGTCATAAAAATATGAACTATATCTGGATTCAGCTGCACAGAAAACATCTGTCCATTGTTGATTTGTGGTCTTTTCATGCAATTTATCACCAGAACAAGAATTTCAAGACATCTTTGGAATCCGATGCACCAGAACCCCTCTGGGTCGAGTCGACAGGACCGTTCCTCTCGTCCCCCTCAGTGTTGTGACAACTCCACTTAATCCCTAGAAGGCATAAAATGGCCTTTGATGAATTCACAATTTCCCACAATCACACCCAGCGTTCGTCTAATCCGTCCTATTTGACGGCTAAAGCGCCGAGTGAGACAATGACACACAAATGGGGATGGAGGGATGATGGGGGGGGGGGGGGGGGGGAGACGTACAAAAAGGTTGATCTATTTCCGGACGGGGGATAATCTGTCTGGAACACACGACCGTCAGCGACGCCACATGTGTCTTTACATGTCACCATGACACCGTGGAGGCGCACTCGGCGGTGGGGATGAGCTCCAGAGAGAAATAGATCAGAGGAATCAATGGAGGCAGGAGCTTTGCTTAGCGTGGACTCACTTCACACACCTGCAGCACACATCACAGGGGCGGCTCGAGTGTGTGTGTGGGCCCGTGTTTGTCGTGTCAAGACAAAGGCAAAAGGATACTACAGAGTTATTGTGTATACTATAGGCTTCACTGTACTGTACGTCCGCCAGGCTTGTTGTGTCTTCAGGGAGGAATCCGGAGCACTGACATTAAGGGAGAGGTGAGGGACAGGCAGCGGGTGGTCCGAAGGTCGACGTGTGTGACGGATGAACCGTGACCCCTTCGGTATTCTCACATCAAGAACATCATCGCTGGGACCTGGAGAGAGTAAATGCTAAGAATAAAAAGTGGAGCGTCTCCCCTGGCGGACGGTCTGTGAGGAAAATGGAGCAAGTGAACACAGACAGGGAGATTTAACACAGGGTTACGAGGGCCGGCCAGCACGAGTCTCCCTCATATTTGGATTTAGATCATGAAAGTGAGGGCGGCTGCAGAAAGTAGGTCGACAAAGTCATTGAAGTCTTTGCCACAAACACACAAGTAAATGTTTTAAAAAGCCTTGACAATAACTCCGGGGACTGAAAGAGCCGGGGATGAGAAGCAGAGGGAGGCTGCGTTCGGGTTGAATAGACTCATCTGTGTGCCGGCTGATCTCAGACATTTTTCAAAGCAAAGGATTCACAAGAAAACAGGAGTGAGTAAACCTACGGAGCCTTTAAGCAGCTTTCAAATATCTGGCAGAAAAAGCAGGGAACGTTAACAATAGGTGTTTTTCAAAAGGTGTTAAAGAGTTTTTTTTTTTTATTAAACGATTGTAGCGTCACATCGAAATCCGTCCTGGACTAACCTGCTTGTCCTGAACCGAGGGAATCAAAGCTTTGTTCAGCTACAAGTTTGTTCAGCAAGGATTATTGGTTTGACATCGTCAATCAAGCAAACACATCAAATAACTGCTGGCTCGATCCTTTAAATTGACAAATGTCCCCTTTTTCTACTATATGGACAACAGCAAGAGATATATTGCCCCAGAATCATCAAAAAAAGGGGTTGGACATGGTTGAGGTTAAAATAAAGTCCCTTCTTAAGATTAGATAACGAATCCAGACACTTTCTAGAGATATGAAGACCGCAGCAGGATATTGTCCAGGTCAGACACCTTCAAAATAAGAGGATAATGTCCTGAGCATCCAGGCAAGGGGAAGGGGGGGGCATCTGGATCGACTCTTATCTCCAAAAGCTCTTGAATCCTGTTGTCTTCTCAAGTTTATATCTTCTTCAGCATCTTCCACATGAATGGCTCTTTTTTTTTTTCCCCTGAGATATTAGTATTCTTGCAGTTTTGCGTCAGTCAAAGACAGAGAATTGGTTTGAAACAGAAAAGAACAGCGGCCTCCTGCGTAACTGTTTGTTTTCTCTCTCTGTGAATGCGTCATTCACTACGTCCCACTTCTCTGTGGGATCTCTCGAAGCACAACAAGAGAATCATCACACTCATCCCCAATCTCTAATCCTCCTCCTTTTCCCTCAGTGCTCCTCCAGGACCCGACAAAAACCACGAAAAGCAAATGAAAAACACGGCGAACCCCGATCCAAACCCAGATGTCGCTGCACTCTGCTCATTTGCATATGGTAATGAGGAAGATGATTAAAAAGGGAAATAAATGAGTAAGTGCCTGTTGCCTGTCTGCATGTTTGTGCAGAGCTGAAACTATTCTCCTTTGTCGGATAACAAGCGTGGATCTCCCCGGGGAGTTGGGCCCTCCAGACTTACACGTCCAATCTCAACAGATTAATGTTATATTGTGCGAGTGTGTGCGTTTCTGGTGAATCTCCGGAGCTGGATGTTTTCCACTGAGAGGCGTTTGGTTCCCCGCGGACAACAGGGAATATCCAATGGAAGCCCACGTCGAATCACATGGTTAACACGGCATTACATTGATTTGGGAGCCGGCTGTTTTAGCTGCGTTGGGTTTTTTAAAAGCCACCGAGCTCGACTTCCATTGATTTTGCCCGGTTCCGTGTCACAGCTGCAAGATGTCAGCACGTAGAGGGTAAAGCACGAGTTTTTAGATTTACATTCCTAAGAGAGGCCGGAAGATTTCCCGGGCATTTTGTGCATTTAAAAAAAAAAAGGACCCTTTGAATATGGGACAGCGAATCAAGCTCGTGGCACTTCATGACGACCCTGGCATTCAGAGAGCAACTGAGAGCCGTCGTCCAAATGAAGACAGAGCGACACATTATTCAGCTGCCGCTCTGCCTCGATGGAAAGATGCTACCTTGGCAAATGACAGCGGAGAGCTTCTCCTTTTTTTCCCCGTCCCTGCTGCCGTCACTCCATTATATGCACTGGCTTTTTCATCCTCCTTCCCTTTCAATGGAATGCAGTTCATTTTTCAGGTTTGTTTGTTTGTTTGTCTGCTTGAAGACGAAGATGAAGTTGACTTCTGTCTCCTTGAAGGGCGTCGTCGGGATCCGGGGAGCGAACGTGTCTCCCCTGGGAAGCAGCTTCTCAAGTGGGGCTTGTCCTCAACACTGGAAATTCATAAGTGGATATGCTGAAGGACATGACATGTTATACAAACATGACATATAAGAGCGCGGGGGGGGGGCACCGCTCTGAGTCAACATCCATTGACAGAGTCGACCATTGTGATACGTGATCCACTTTATCGGTGCTTTAATATCGATGCGTTGGTGTGTTTGCTCACTCATAAAACAGAGGGTCATTAGCTGATACTGTCGTGTAAATATGATAAATAAATCATAAATTATTGGGGGAGAATGTGCTAGTGTCCAATCCCAGGGACTTTATATATAAACCCTCTCCTCTTAACTGTCTCCTCATTCGTTCTCAGGTGAAACGATTGAGATGAATCACTCCTGAACGCCGGATCAGATTGACTCCAGGACCGTTCGGCGGCACCACGACTCTGACGCAAGTGCAAAAATTGCAGAGAAAATAAAAATAGAAATTCCCCCCCCCTTTACAATCGGCCATTAAAAATAAGTGCACTGTTTCCACGGCAACAGCACCACTCCCGGCCGCTGACTGACAGCCGCTCGCGCTCGACGTGTGTCGCGGTTTCACTTAAGAAGCGTTGTTCTCTGCCTCTGTCCCACTTTCCAGTTAACACAGATCAATCCGTGATTATACGCTGCCATTGTTTTCTGTCAGTGAATCAGACACACACACACACACACACACATGTGAGAGCCTCGCACTGCAGTGTGTTGTGCTCTGTGTGCATTGAGGTGTATTGACGCTTCTATCAATAGCAGCCGGCTCCTCCCAGCACTCACTCAGTCGGCTGTGGGAGACTCTGCCTCACAACAAAACCCCTTCTCTGGCAGATTGACTCGGTTTCTCGGTTTCATTTTGGTTGAGATTCCCTCAACGGCACCGAACTACAAAAAAAACAAAACACGGATGTAACGTTGTTCTTACCGTGAGCACACGTGTGTACTCAGCGAGCAAGTGAGCTGGCAGGAGAGTTAGATAATCCTTTGCTTATTCTACTCACCTTTTATTATGGTTTAGTTGCAGGGTGACTAAAACACTAGAAAGGCAGGGAAAAGGATGGAAGTGTATATGAAATAGTAAAAGCTGGAAAAGCAAATCAGCTGCCTGCCTCATTTGACATCACACAAGATTTAAGTTACAGATACATAATTGATTCTGCATCTTTTTCAACATTTAGCGATTAATCAAATACACGTAGGTGAGGAGGGAAGTGGTGTTTCTGTCAACACAGAGACCAGGGAGAGGATCTGGTGGTAGATGTGAGGAGTCAATGACGGGAACGAGCCGTGGCTGGAATAACCAGAGTGGGAAAAGTTTTTCGCGGATCAGCCCCCTGCTCATGTTTATTCATTTCAGCATTGCAGCCTGAGAGGTCAACAGAGGTGTGTTTACAGAAATTCCCCAATTCCCATAATGATATTAAGGAAAAATATGCTATCACAATACAAGGACGCTGCCAAGTTCAAGTCCTTTGAGGTCTCTTCATCTAATCGCTAATTTACCGGAATTAGCATAAAATTATACCGGCTACATTTCCGCCGAGGCCTTTGAAAAGCTTTGTTTACAGAGCCGGAACGTTTAGACACTCACGCGACCTTTGGCCGACCTCGAACATTCAGCCTGTAACAACTGCTGATGCGACCTTTTGAGTTTGGAAGTTGACAAGGCCAGATCTGAAGCAGCATCACCTGGCTACACCCCCCTCACCAACGGCACAATGGCCGCTGGGTGTTTGGGATGAAACGTGAGCCTACGTGCAGCCGGGCGTGTGTCAACGTCCCCCCCCCCCAACAGCCAGGAAGCGCGGGATCACCGTGAGGCGCCCGCGTGTTTAGCCTCACACTCGCCAAAATGCAGTCGACTTTCAATTAACGCGCACGCAGAACGCGGCCGACCCCGCGGTACGCTCGTCGACACATCCGGCTAAACGCGGCAAATGAGCGGTGACACTCGCATTGCACGCACAAAGTAGCGTCTCTGATATCGACACCGACATCACACCACCCTCTTGTCGCACCTTCTTTCTTCAAATGTCATATGTGAAGTGCTCGCGTCCCGGGGACAATGAGGGGTATAGGGTTTCCTGGCAAGACTTAGCAGCACCCAAACTTAGAACTGACTCCCTAAGGATGTTGGTATGCGTGTGTGAGGGTTTGTGTGGTGTGTGTGTGTTTGTCTGTTGATAGGAGATAGATGTACACCAAACAGTAAAATTAGCTTCTTACCAGCCGCCTTTGACAGCATGTTCCGGTTATATCCTTCATGTGTTGTGGAGGTAGAATACCTACACTACACATACACTACACACACAGAGACACTTTCCCTTATGTGGGATTTACTTCCAGGCGTCCTTTACATTGGCATGGTTGTTGAGGGATACATCCACTAGGGGGCAGCGCAGAGTTTGTGAAATTGGGATTACTCCCTTCTTATGATCTGACTTGAACTACTGGCTTCACTGCCCCCCCTGGACTTTGGGTGGTACTGCGTTTTGTCCGTAAGCTTTCAGAGGGAGACAGCTCAACCTGTCCAACATATTTGTGTCTCCCGAAGACAAAATTATATCGTAACTACTCGATGGATTGTTCAAGTAATTGTTTTTGAGCAAACATACTTAAAAAAATGTAAATATGGGAAAATAATGATCAATACTTTTCATTATTTTATGGCCCCAAATATTAATTGTGAAAACTCCTCACATATTTTGGGTTCTATTAATTAAGTCATTTATTAGCAATTGCTGGGAGCATAAAAACAAAGCAGTAAACTCGCCTATTAGCTGCGATAAAGGATCCCTGGGTATGTTCAGCCCACCTTCTCTTGTCGCACATGCAATCATTCGGTTAATCTTTCAAATCCCTCCACTCTGTCAGTGTCACTCCCGGTAAACACAGCGATGAAGAGCTTACAAGTCAAACCCTGTAAAACGCCCGAAACTCTGATGGGCTTTGATTTATGTGCTGGGGCCCCGACGGGATGACGGAGCTGATGTGATCTCATCTCACTGGAGCTGCTGCATGTCTACGCTGCCACTAATGACCTGTGGAGGGAAGTGACACGATCCAGTCATCTTTGTGCATCGCTATCAATCACGTCCACCTTTAGCTCCAGAAGATATCGGTGCTAATGAAACGGAGCGGGAGCGAGGAGACTGTGGGAACAACAGAGGACGGTTTCAGTCCCTGTTTGGCTGCTCTGCTAAAGGTTATCCTGTAGCTGTGACACCATGATCCCAATTTAAGTGACTGTAACAGTCCTCATTCTGTCTAACTATGCATTCTTGTGTTTATCCTAAGCTAGAATTTAATAACTTGATAATTCAAAGTTGGCTTTTATTTTGTAATCATCTCTGCGTTTTCCCTGGGCTGCAGCGGCAAAGAGAGGAAACCTTCTTTCGACCAGTGAAGCCTCGTGTTGACCTAAACTTTAAGTCAACATGGAGGATTGATTACAGCAAACTAACCTGACTTAGGCTAGCTTGGTTTTAATGAAAAGCTGCAACCACAATTTTGACTCTCATACAAAGCAGCATCTTCTTGACAGGTTCAATCTAAAGAGGGCAGTGGAGCATTATTTTGTTCTTAAAAAACAAGGAAAGCAAATCGTGGCTATTTTGAAAAATAATACTCCTTAATTCAGAGTTCACGATAACGTTTTCCTGGAACATGATTGAAATAATGGGCTGCGGGAGTGGTGCAGTGGGAGTGTGGGCGTTCCTGTGTGCACTCCTGCTCGAGTGAGGAAGCTTAGAGCAGAGGTGCGGGAACACACGAGCGGGCGAGCGGGTTAATGCGGAGCAAAGCACTTTATTGACAACGGGAGCGAGCTGACACTTAATTACCTGAAGCCGACAGAGCATCGAACGCCGAGGGGGAAAACAAACGGAGCCACGCCGAGGCACAACAGAAACACACACAGTGGGACAGACTCCCACAGGTCACCGCCACCACTACACCACGTCGCCGTTAATACAGTCCATCTAATCCTGCCACTGCCCCCGCTGACACTCTCCTCCCAGCACAAAGGATTAAGAAATCGCTGCAGCTTTGCTCAAACTAATTCCAAAGTCATTTTTGCCGAAAAGCAAATTAATTATGCCGCTATGTTTCCCCCCGGGGTGAAACACGCAGAGAAAAATTACCCCAAAAATTAGGCTGTGTTTAAGGCCGATCTCGGTTTAAGCTGGTGAGCTCGGAAGGGAAGATTTATTCCGTAACTCATATTTTACAGTTTTCCGCGGGGCCTGCAGGTGAAGTGGCACTTGAGTGACAAGAGCTACTTTTCAAAGCGATGTGGTATTCCATGAGAAGATGTTAAAACCATATCAGCTTAAATATAGCACACTTATAGCCGCCACAATGGAAAAGCAGCAGCACTCACCTGAGACCCTGTGGCTCTCATCTGCCTCTGTGCTGCTGCTGGAGGTTTTAAAAAGGCCGAACAAAGTGACACTTATTAATACGCTTGAAACTTTTTTGGTTTCATATATTTTTCTTTCCTGGTGAAGTTGGTTAATGGGAAAGGACACTTGCACAGTCATAAGACAAAAGAAGATTCAAGAAGATATATTCTCCTTTCCAATAATTAGGTCTCTGTAGAAACAGACATAATTAGGCAAGAGGATAAATGAATTGGTCAATTGGCAGAAAATGTACTTGTAACAGTTTCTGATTATTCTTTTAAGACAAAGAAATGACTATGAATATAGAAGCTTTTTTGTTTTGCCTTATTTTAAAAGGGAGGTGGGTTTACTTTCGTTTTCCTTTCATTCTTTGTTTCATTTTAAACGTTTTTTTTTTTTACTGCTTGTCAGATGTTTATCTGGATCCTAATAATAGATCTTTTATCCCAATTTTGGGATGGAAGAAAGCAAGAAAGGTAACGATACACAGGCACTCACTTTAAAACCACAGTCAGTTATTCTGTGTATGTTTTAGCCACAAGCCACTAACCACATGTTACAGTGTGTTATTGTGTGTGTATATACATAGCCAATGGATCTTGACCAAGGTCAATCAAATTCGTGGCACCGAGGGGTTGCAGGCCCCCGAATCAAATTCTGCTTACGGGCCCCACAAAGGCTAGGACCGGCTCTGATGGTAGTAAAAGACTGCATCAATTGTAGAGTCACGTCTAGATACAATCTATTATCCACAATCTATTATCCACAATCTATTATCCACAATCGACACCACGTTACATCGGAAAAAGATGGAGACCATTACCGAAATAGAAATCGCCTAATTTACTGTACAGAGGGCATCACTCCCCCCGGGGGGATTTTCCATTTTCCAGCAGGTTTGCTTTTCAAATCCAGGCCATCGACACCGTGCAAGGTGGAAAATGTGCAGATGTGTTTATGTGAATGAACAACTGTACTCCAGCATCTGTTAAGTGCCCGCCCAGGAAGTGATGGACACCACATCTGGAGGCCGTGCTCCAGGGCCCTGTCACAGGGCCGGTATTGATTACACCGGGACGTTAATGGTCACTGTTCAATATCCGTGTTTACAACAACGAGAGGCGCTTTGGAGGACACACACACACACATTTATAACTGTCTCCGTGCAAGTGTGTCAGATACAGTAAAGGAGGGGAGAAAATGAGACCAGGGGAAGGACGAGTGGATGCAGACAAAATGGGGGCGGAGGGAAGGATTGATTTTTGCCCTTTGTCTTCATTGTCTCATCCTTCATGTACCCTGGTGTCTCTTTCTGAGACCTTGATAAGTCCCACAGCAGTCTGAAAAAAGAAAAACAGCCAAAAGAAGATCCCCCCCCCCCCCAAAAAATAAACCATGCTATCTGATGAATCGTCCTTCGCTGGTGGAAGGTGGGGGGGGGGAAGAGAAGGGGTTGGGCAAAGAGTGCGACAGCGGCTAAAAATAACCCAGTGTGTAGGCTATGTGTATGTGTTGGTGATGCAGGAGTCTAATCAGGGCCTTTCTTTTCTAACTGCAACATACACACACACACACACACACACACAGATATATGTGAATACCCTTATTAAAAAACCCTCGCCCCCCCTCCCACCCGAGAGAGACTCTCCTTTGGTCGCTGCCCATGCGTCTCCTCCACGGGGCATTTCACTGCGCTATCTGGAACCAGAAGAGACAAGCCCCCATGTTCTGACTGGAGGCTTGAGGCTCCCAGCTCAGACAGAATTAACCGACTCTCGCTCTCTCTCCTCTTTCGCCCCCCCCCACCCCCCAACCCACCCTCTCCCCGACCCCGTCCACTTCCCACCATCAGCCGCGCCAAACCGAAATGCAATTAACCAAACTCAGAGTTCAAATAAGAAAAGTCCATACCCTATATTCACTGCTCATATATACTCTAAGGTCTGTACGTGTGTGTGTGAGGCTAAAGTGGCCCACTTGTGAAATAGCCAATCTGGCCCAAATATCCCAAAACCAATAGGGGTTATTTTGGCAAACATACAGTGCTCTAGACAAAGGGTAATCTGGATTTTAACCTTGAGTGGCCCAAGTGGTAAATGATCAATAAGAACGGAATAGCACAAAGCATATATTGGCCACCTTTGTCCCCTTTGGTGGACATGTGGCAGTGCTGTGGCGTAGTTGTTGCCAAGATCTGGCAAACCGGAGTGGACCAAGTTCCATCATTCCACGCTGTATGTGGGTCGGCTGACAGTTTGGCAGTGCGGGCCAGATCTGGGCAGAATCAACCTTGCTCGGAGGGAACTGACCGGGAGTCAGAATTTGCTAAATTCACTTTGTTGATTATTTCTTTACAGGATGCACGCAATGCCAACTCATGATGATCTGAGTTTATTTCTAAAGGTTGAATACTGTGGTTTGGAATTGGATAAAGGTGTAAAGCTCAAGACTCAAAATCATATAGCTGCTTAAGCCTTGGTTTAAGATATAGCTTAAAGTATTAGAGCAATCAGAGCAGGTTAGAGCAATGGCCAATCAAAAGTCTGTGCACGTCCCTGTGTGTGTGTGTGCGTGTGAGTGTGTACTGAGGAGTAGTGTACACAACCAAACCCAGGCCAGGCCTCGGTCCATGCCAGGAGCAGCGCTGATAAAACATTCCCCCCTTGCAGACTCCGACATGCCGCGACAGATGGTGTGACATTCAGCCTCTATCAACAGAGGAGGACAGGAGAGATAGTGATGGAGGGAGAAGGAGGGAATCAGGTGAGAACAGGGAGCAAGTGTCAGGGGCACTTAGAGAGAGGCTTGATGCTGAGTCACAGCGCCACCATGTGGACCACGTGGAACCCCGAACCTTCCCTCTGGGTCTCTGCAGAGCTGAGGAAGGGACATGTCACTGATTTTCCACCCAGTCGACAAAATGATTTTTTGCCATGCTGGGTAAATGCACAGCCTCCCATAGTAATTTCTCCAAAACACAAGCACACACATGCACAATAGACGGCTGCATACGCATGAGCAAATCCCCACAGAGCTCTACCTGGCAACGGCACACAAACAAGATGCCCCCCCCCCCCCCCCCCTCCCTCTGTCTCCCACAAAACAACCCTCATGCCTGGATCGCTGTGTGCTAATCTGCGTCCACACCATGAAAGATTAAGAACGACAAATGAAAGGAGAAATGCAACAGGATACGTGGTGTGAAGGAGAATCCTCCTGCTGTGGGAGCAGGAGTCAGAGCACCGGGAGCCTCTCTGAGCTGCACAGATTAATCAGCATAAATTAAGCCAGCCACCCAACCCAGCCATGTTGAACTACTTTTTGTGTGTGTGTGTGTGTGTGTGTGTGTGTGTGTGTGTGTGTGTGTGTGTGTGTGTGTGTGTGTGTCTTCACATAAAAAAAAAAAAATTGTTCGGCATTAATCCCTGTGTGGGTGGCTGGACCGGCTAAAGGCAGCGATCATGTGGCTGTGACATCCTTGCTTTGATTCCTCACTACCGACCTGTGTCACATGTAATTCGTCTCTCTGTCTCTCTCAGTCTGTCTGTCTCTAATGCTGGTTTCAGACACACACACACATGTCTGGACATTCTCCCTAAATTTCTAGAGGGGCTGCATGGGAGAATTAAAATGTCCAATTCACTTGCTCTGGGCATTTTTCTGGTAAAATATCTGTTTTCATTTTCAGGCATGTTAGTATGGAAGGGAATAAATTGATACAAGAATTTAATATAATAAGAACTACATAAAACTGACCATCTCTGAAGAAAATGTATTGTCTATGTCCCATCCACTAACATAGAGGAGGGGAGAGGTATGACCCACACTGCAGCCAGCCACCAGGTGGCGATCGAGACGCTGGGGCTTCCTCTGTGGGAGCTGCCGTGTCCATAAAGTGTGTGGTATGAGCCGAGGTGATGGACCGACCAATCAAAAAGCAGATCCTGCTTTCAACCTCCATCTGCGTCCCGAGCAGCGGGACAAAATGCTCTTAATTCAGTTTTAATTGGACTAATATAAAGTCTCAGATTGATTTAGCCTAAAGTCAAGACTGTTCATCGATTTGAGTCAGGGGCGCTCCATGGGGGGGGGGGGGGGGGGCGTTATGCCTCCCTCCCGGGTGGCACAGAGCGAGGGAGAGCGGGGTGTGTGTCTCGACGTTTTGTGTGTGTGCGTTTTGTTTTACGGTAATTGCAGTGCACGAGCCTCATTAGCATTTTAGCAGCAAGCCTGGCGGGGGAGGCAGATTCACAAGATTGGCTAATGACAGAGATGAGATAATTTACAGTGAGGGTGAGGGTGCACACACACACACACACACACACACACACACACATACACAAGTACACACACGCGCACACTGTAGCCACCACTGATATTCATAAGGCGTTGCAGGAGGTATAAGCCAAACCGCAGCAATTAGTACAAACAGTACAGATTGAGTCCGACTGGAAGTGGACCACATCACCACATATTATTTAACAGGACTTAGTATTTGAAAGGTTTTGCAGCGTGAGAAACACTGTGCTGCCTCGATGTGGTGGGTTGAATGTTTGGCGACACGCTGAATAAATGAAAACAATATTTATCTATTTAAAAAAAAGAACACAAATATATTCAAATGTCAGTGAAAATATTTTCAGTTGGACCTTTTCAGTGGAAGTCCGCTCGAGCCCCATTAATCATCCGAGCATTGTGACAATTTCAGCATTCGTACGACATCCTCCCGCCCCCTTCTTCTCGGAGGAAACACTGATTGATGAAAGGAAAAGGTGACCGAAGAAGAAGAAGAGAACAAGCAGACAGGAAGAGGACGCAGGCGGGCGCGAGTGTGGACAAAGAGAGACAGCAATGACATCGTGTTCAAGGCTGCCAGTGAATAACTTGTCCTTGTCGCAGCTCAAAAAAAGCTCCTATATGAGAAATTAAACTGTCTGAATTTCAAAAGCAAAGAGACGAGACGTAGGAAGTGATGGACGTAAGTAAAGTGAGTCTCGGAATTTTTTTTTTATAAATGTCCAAGTTGATTAAGTTAACTGCACCATATAAACCACAAGGGCGTACAGGAGTATTCACAAACTTTGCTTTTAAAAGTTTAGTTTTAACTCATTTGCAGTTTTCAGACATGAAATCGTGGAAAGAGTCCGGAAAATCGGGTGCAGACATTTTCCTTCCATTTCCATTTCCATGCAAACAACTTGTGCAGATATTCATGGTACCCTGATGATGAATCCTACTGGCTCTCATCCAATCCTGACTTTTCCTGTTCACATTTATATTCTTTTTTGGTAGCTAGACACCTGCGTTGACCCCTGTCGCCAAATATTTTCGATTGTGTCATCTTTGTCCGAGTCGACATGTTTTAAGGGGTTCTCCACATACGGCACCGTTTTTTAAATCCTGACATTCTTGCGTTAATTTGTTCAGTTTTGTGTCCTTTAAGTGTTTAGAAACATGGCTCACTGTAAACGTTGTGGACCTTTTCCTGCTGTGATCTCACATGGACACACTCAACAGTTTACTACTTCCATTAAGATCCAGAGCAACACAAAACTATGTCCCTGTAAACCAAAGTAACTGTCGGGGGAAAAAACATAATCTATATATGCAGGAAAGAACTGTACGTTGACATGAGCGATTCGGCTGCAGATTCAGACAAACAAAAACTGCTGCGTGGATGTGGTGAGTCCTGGGGGGGGAAGATAAACTCGGGTGACACATTCGAGGTGCGAACAAGTTCTCAAACTGTTCAGCAGCGAAGCCAAACTCCAGGCTGCTGCAGGAACGGTCTCCTGAAGGACATTTTAACCACCGGCTCCCTGACAGACCGTGGCAGCTCCTTTTCTATTCCTGGAAGGAGTGCAATTACTCTGATGGACGAATGAGGGGGAAAAAAATGGAAGGGAAGAAAGGACTGTTTGTTCTGCTTGGAAATGGAAGATGGAGTGGTGAAAAAAGAAAAAAACAAGGGTTTCATCGGTTGGCTGATACAAAGTATTAGTACTGACGGACCAGAAAAGGCTTCACTGACTGTATGGACGCCGCAGAAATAGATTCTTCCACAGTTTGGGGACGGAAAATCAAGTCAGTGAGTCCTTTTCTTTGTGAGACGGAGGCTTGAATTTGTCAAAGGACTCACACACTCAAACAAACCTGCTGCAAAAATTCAATTAAACCCACGCCCCCGGCCTCCGACAGGGAAACATGTGGCTGGTCGGAAGGCTCGGGTTGTTTATGAGCAGCTATTTGGCCCTGAGATCCACATCATTTGCATGATTATGAACAGTAGATTCGGTTGTCAAGGGAAACTGACTGGTGGGACGCGAGAGGGATGGAGAGGGAGAGGGATGGAGAGGGAGAGGGATGGAGAGGGCTCTGAACAATGTATACCAGCAGGGGGACGAGGGGGGGAAGCCTCGTTTCATCTCGTCTCAATGATCCACATGAGTAGGTGTATTAAAGACCTGTGACCCGTCGTCCCTTTTATTAACATGTGTTTGCACCTCAAGAAACTGAAGCTGATTAAAGCCGCACGATAGAGAAGGTGAGAGGTTGAAGAGTCGAGTAAATGAATCGGCGTGTTTTTCACTTCACGTGACTCACAGTTTCTAGTAAACAATGAACAAGATAAACTGTCTTCACCTAATCTGACCAAATGGCACAGGAAACACAATGTAAGCAGCCGACAGACAACATGCCACAGTACTTAAGACCGTCACCACACTTAATGACTTTGACTTACAAGCTGTCTTTTTTTTAATTGGCCACAAAAGCCAATTTAAGCATGAATTGTTGGACCTTCACATATGAAAGAAGCATCAGGCTATTGTGCAGGTCATTGCGGCTGATGATTACGGAAAAAATTATTTAACAGTTTAAAAGAGGACATATTCAGGTTAATAATTTTAATTTAGGATATTACTTTAAAAGGATTAAGTGCTCTAATGTTCATAAAACATTTCCCTCAGATGCTCCATTGCTGCAGGTCCTCTCTTCAGCCTCTGTCTGAAACACCTGATTTTAGCTCCTGCCTCTTTAAGCCCCCCCCCCCCTCCCGATTAAGCTCAGTCTGCTCTGATTGGCCAGCTGGCTCGCTCTGTTGTGATTGGTCCACATTTTCCGACACGTGTAGAGGATGTCGGCCAACGCTTAGCTCGACTTAGGGGGCGTGAGAGACTGTAGTGGCTCAGAGTGAATTACACAAATGTGGGGCATTGTGATGTCACAGGACATGATGTCAAGTATTTAGCCTAGTGGGCGTTTCAGGTTTTTAATTTTACAGATGTTTAAAATCATAATGTGTCTCCTTTAGCAAAACAGCTATTACTTGCTAACATATTAATTTACTGGATGTAATTATTTTTAAATGACACAAAATGTGTAAAGTTTACCTGTAAAGTCTTTTCTCGAGCTAAGTCAAAGTCTCATCTGTAGACTGGACTTTAAACCACTGTTAGTTGAACATTAATTACCAGTCAAACCAGAGCAACCAGCAGAGAACAAGAGGACAGACATGCTCTGCTCCCATGTCCGATGCTTTACATCGAGTGGTTGTGTTGGTAATTGAGGCCGAGTGCAGTGTGAAGGCCTACACAGATCATTCAGCCTGCGGGTCTTCTATACACAATATCAGCTAAATGTGTTTGCTGTGCAGATCAGCACCTCGGGCATGTGGTGCATTAAACCCTGAACAAGTAATCCACTGCTGGTGTTGTCTCTCTCTGCAGACGATAATGTTAATGAGCTCAAACTGGAATATCTCATTAATTGTTGGATGAAACTTGGTTCCCAGAGGATGTACCCTCCTGAATTTAATAAACTATTTGGTGCTAAAAACAAACAACGGCTAATCTCAACAAGCCAACATCTCTGAGGTGGATTGGCACCAAATCCTGAACAGATGTTCATCGCCCCCAGAGGATGACTCATGGCAATCTGTGGTGAGGTTTTTGCTGACAAACAAACACATGCAAAGAAAACCTCCTAAGTGGAGGTAGAGTCGATGAACACATGAAGAAGTCTGACAAAAGTTCCAAAAGTAACTCGTCAGAACAAAACACAGGCTCCAGATTGGCCAGAATCATGACCCTCGTTTTACAGGGAACATTTAGAAACATTTAATAAGATGCTCTTGTTGAAATGAGTTTAATAACGTACATGTATTTGTGTACGGCTGCCTGCAGACATACAGAGGGGCCTGCGTGTGTGTATATAAAGTAATGTTATAGTGAGCTGTATGTCTTTGTCCCTGAGCTGTTTCTGTGTCATGTGCTGTTTCTATCACCGCCGCTGACAATCCTTCAATATTCTCCTTCTGCCCGAGCGGACACGTTTGTTTAGATACATACTGTAACGTGGTATTCGTGTCGACGCGGCCGCCGAGGCCTCTGTGACTGACTTTGATCCAGATCCACGGTGACAAGTTGACACGTTTCTTCTGGGAGAGCTCACAGAACTAAACAAAAGTCTGGGGATAAAACAGAACGCATTTAGCTCTCGTGCTCGGGAGCGAGCGTGAACGGTTTCTGACAGGGACGACCACCGAGGGCAAGGCTGCCCCCCCCCCCCAACTGCTGCAGGCCGGCCGAAAGTAAATAAACTTTTTTCATTTAATGGTATCAGATCGAAACAGGTGATAATGGCCCATCTCATCTTCAGGGTGCAGGAGGTTTGTTGTGTTTGCTGACGTCCTGTCACTTTCCTGATTTTCTCTCCCTCCCCCCCGCACCCTCTCAAGGCGGCGAGGCTGTGTGAGTCATCCTTCATCACACAGAATTTAGCAAAAAATCAATCTTCCTCTTTGGTCCCCAGCACTTTCGAGGGAAGAGTAGGCCTGATCGATTGCAGGGCATTTGTCCTCGAGGCTTGTTTTTTATTTTCATTTTCATTTGTTTGGACAGTCTGGACGCTCGTTGTCGCTCGTCTTATGAAGCCACTGTGCGTGTATTGATGGCACGTGTCGTTTACTGTCCACACACACGAGGCAGATGCATGCATCGACGTCTTCCATGTGACGAATGCATGTGCACGACCCAACGGTGTGTGTGCTTTGAAACCAAAGTAAGCCACATGGAGGACTCGCAGCTGACAGAGTGATGTGTGTGTGTGTGTGTGTGAGACACTGTGTCTCTATGATTGCACCTCTCTCCGTGTGTGAACACCAGGTGACAAATAGCTGACGGGCAGCGTGTCCAGCAGCAGGTGATGGGGTGGTGGTGGTGGTGGAGGTGGGGGGGACAGGCTCACATTGTCCTTGGCTCTCTCATCGTATCGATCTCCCTCCATCTTATTCAGCTCCTGCCAAAACTCACAGCTCTGCATTGACTCGAGCTTATTACACTTCATCTTCGCCTCGGCCACATGACACAGCCCGGGGCCCAGAGGCCGCGGCAGCTAATCTCAGCCACAAGCGTTAATTATAAAACAAGACACCAAGTCCCACCTGAGTTCAACATCAAACAGGAGTGAGAGACAATGTGTACAGTGCAATGCCAGTTTTACTGTTAAACTCACAAATCAACATTTTATTGATTTTTTACAATTTGTGCAACGTGGATCAATAATATTCCTTTAAATAATATATACACCTGGAACTTTCAAATGTATCCTGCCAAGATTTTGTTCCCTTGGTGTATTTCAATGGGATACATAGTGGATGTAATTCTCATTCCGTGTTTAAATGTTGTCAAATTCATTTATAGGCTCATAACCTTGCAGGTATATATCATCTATCATAACTTTATGGACGCTTACAGCATCATGGGGGTGTCATTGTTTTACCTACATGGGGCTCCAGTGGGTGTATAACTCTCACAGTCACCGCACTGTGACTATCGAGCTCGATAGAATAGTAATTTGAAACACACCAGGAGATCAGTGAGGCTCAATACCTCGCGCGTAGGATATTACAGCCATAAAGAAAAAGGCGGTTGTCTTCATTTTATTGGAAATGGTTATCAGAAGGTATTTCTGCTTTATTGGATGTCATATATGAAGTGGAGGTTTGAGGAGCTCGGGGGTCAAAGGCGCCGCATGGAACACAAACGGTAACCAAGACACCGGCCAGTAAAAGCTGTGAGCCTACAGGAAACACCTGAGCCCTGGGAGAAGCTGAGGTTGGCTTATTGATGTTGGCGGATGCTCAGATGGCGGCGGCACCGTTATACGTGCCTCGACTGGCTTGAGTTGACGCTCTGCTCAGGTGCTAACTCAACCATCTGTTGTTTCCACGCTGCTGCCCCCAGCGATATCCGACCATGACCCCAGCTGCCCCGGCGGCTGGGGTGACAGAAGCTGACGCTACACGGGTTAACGACGCGCCGAGAAATCGGACTTTGCCAATATACGAAATGGTCCATGGTTTAAAAAGAACTACCTCGCCACAAGGAGGGAAAAAATATCTATCTGAATAGAAAAGTTAGAGCAGAGAAATTGTCTGAATCCCATTTCCTGGTGTTTTTATTTTTCGGGACAAGAAGAAGCACTGGAGGGAAATGAAAAGAGGCCAGGGCTCTGCTTGTGCTCAGTAAAACAGCACACACAAAATGTATTTACTTCTGAAGGGGATGTTGGAGCAGAATGTTTTTCCATTTCTGGACCAATCAGATGCTCTCTCACTCTCTCTCTCGCTGGATTTACCAGGTTTGTCTGCCCTCGTCCTTGACACAGTTACAGGACCATCCCCACATGCCAGCAAATCCCACCTGTGGACACCGGGTCACAGCCTCACTCGTCTTCATCTGACCGGCTCCCTGAAACTGCTGGGTCAACGGTAAAAGTGGGGGGGGTGGACAAGGACAGAAATAGATGTGGCACAAACATCCCTCAGTTCCTCGGCCTGGACTGTTTTGACTAATGAGCCAGTATGGCAGAGGGGGTCAACTCCCAGAGGACGCTCAGGGTTACATCACTGCCCCCTTCTCATTGCCCTATTTTTTCCCTTATGCCTGAGTGTGTGTAACGGATGGTTTGAGTGGGTCTCAGGTCTGGAAACAGAACACACTGGCACGTCGTTATTGTGCGATAGGAGAGGATTTGTTGACCTGAAGTTTTCAGACGTGGCTACAATCAATTTCCCTCATAATGCACTCCCCCTGTCTTCATCACGACCTCTGAGGGGCCTCTGGACGTGACCTTTAACCCCCCCCCCACTACTCCACCAGAGCAGCTCAGTGGCTGTAACTGATCACACTGGGGGGGGGGGGGGGGGGGGCGGAGTGCTTTCCAGAGTGTTATTGTGCGAGTGTGGCCGCTGAGTTTTTCTTGAAAAGCATGTTCACACCAAGTCTCCTATGGACCCTGACACAGGGAGATTGCTCCCTGGGGGCTGACTGCGGCATAGGTCACAATGTCCTCCAGGTTATTGGATGAGAATGGACCCAAAGTACACAAACACACACAATATTTTTTTCTCAAAGATGGTTTCTATTCTCAGTCTGCTCCGACCCACTTTGCCAATGCCAGCGAAGGACGATCTAAACACAAGTCTACACCTTTGGAAAAAAGAGTGACCCAGAATATATTTATATAAAAACGTTATGATGTGGAGGTTTGTGCACAAAAACTGTTGTGTGTGCTTGTGTGTGTAGGTGAGACGCTGCTGTTACACAAGGGCTTTTGCACATGAGTGCGTGGAGTGTCAGGAGGTGAACGTGACCACCTCAGTGTCTCTTGGCTCTTTCCCTGTCACTTCACAGTGAAGGTCACAGAAAACAGAACATGACCTCCCCTCACCCCTGACTCCCCCTTTCTTCCCTCCCTGGCTGTTTGGGCACTTCAGTTGTGAAATGTAGGGCTATATAGGGTTTCCATTGTGGGCTGAAAATTGAATAAAGTAATATACAAAAGCAATGGGGGAACTAAAGTGAAACTAACTGTTGTTTATGCTGTTTATGTTCAGGGTTGTTATATCAACTTACTGTCAAAATTGTAAAGACTTAAGATCATATAAATACTAATAAATATCAAACATTAATTGTAATCCCTCCCTAAACTATGTGGCGGAATATTTCATGTCGAAGCGGAAATGAGAAATAAAGATTAGGCATCAAAAAATAAAAGGGAGATTTGTAGTCTGGTTCCATAAAAAAAAAATTCAGACACCCACACTCCCCTCCCTCTAGTAGATTCTGTTAAAATGATCCTGTCTGCTCGTAATCCACAAGATGGCTGCTGTGTCAACCTTTCTGCTGCCCCCTACTGTACAGGGAAATGATTTATAACCCTCTTTTAAACATTTCACTTCCTCCTGGGGGACAAGACCCTAGTTCCAGGAAATAACACCAACCGGTAAAAGTACATTATTATATTTTTGTTCACATGCAGTGTTACTTGTTATTTCAATATCATGCATAATATCCCATTTTACTTTTATGGGATTGTTTTATTATTTGCTGTCTCGAGGAACTTTATTTATCTAAGCACATTCCTATTGTTATTTATACTAGGCACTGGTTCTGCATTACTCTGCACACTCAAAGACAATCGATTTAAACCAGGCCAGTTAAGCCTGTGTTCTAAGCCTATCGACGCCCATTTACAAGATGAACACGTGCTTTTAACGCTTATCATTCACCGTACTGATTACCCCCCCCCAAAAAAAAACTCCTGTTGGAAACCCTTTTGAAGCTGCAGTCATGAGAGGGAAAACGCAAAAACGTTCACATGTCCCCGGTCACTTCTCTCATTGAAAGGATCTCTGGCTGAATTTCTTCAAATCCCTGATGTGCTCATGCATGCAGAGAACTTCTCCCTGATCCGACTCCTCCTGAGGGTTTGTCCTGAAGTTCACACCAAACACCACACATCAGTGCAGACAGATAGTCATCAGAGGCCTGTCAGCAGAGCGGAGATTAATGTACCTCTTAATTCCCTACACACACACACAGAGTATAGTCTGACATTTATCCTTGATGTGTTTTCACACTTTAAGTAGGGCTCACACACACACAAACAACAACACACACACACCAGATTCTTTTTATGAGCTTCAATTTGAACGGAAGCTGTGTCCAGAATCCCGTCGGAGCCAAATCCCGGCTCTTGGCCGCCGGCCCCGTCTCTTCATGTGGAGCCAAGTGCCCAAATTTCCTCCCAGCATGCAGAGAGTATATCTCTGCTGAAGTGGGGACAGACAATGGGTATAAAAAAAACACAGACTCCCTCTGGAAAGACATCAATAACACATGTAAGAATCCCTTTGGAGAGAGGCGTCCGTTTCATCAGCCTCTCTGCAGAGAGGTCAGAGGTCAGCTTGTTCTGAGGCCCAGTTGGTGATTTAGTGTCACGAGCACCCAGGAGGGATGTTTGGACAATTCGCATGAGATGGTTTAGTTGAGCCAGGACCTTTTTTGAAACACATCCTGACTCGCCCCAACGTAATCCTGACACTAGAAAAACCCTGAGTCGACACCATCGAAACTGGAATGGCCCTCAGGGGGCTAACATCTCCACCGAAGACCAACAGGCCCCTGATCAAACCACTTTAAAACTCACCAAACCCCGGTTTTTACCTGGAGCGGCACCAAATTGCACACACTCCTAAACAAATAGAGATCAGTATATATAAACAGATATTTAATAATGCTCTGTACGTTTCATTTTCCTACATAATCTATATGTCTGACACATTCTTTGTCACTGCAAAAATGTGTCTTTGGTAGAATACATATTAAATATAATATACTTAAACGTATCATAGGCTTCAAGTAGACATACATGTTCCCAGTGGGCAGCAGAGTGGTTTTCTATAGACCAGTTTCCTCCCACAGTCCACACACATGCTGATTGGGGTTAAAGGCATGTAGGAGACTTTAAATTGCCCCAAGGTGTGAATGGTTGTTTCTTTATGTTGCCCCTGTCATTCACTGGAAACCTGTCCAGGATGTACCCCGCCTCTCGCCTATTGTCAAGTGAGACTGGCCCCAGCCCCCCCCCCCCCAATGGGTAAGTAAAGGGAAATAAAAAAGCAACTCCTGAAATTCCAAAATTGTCTCAATGGAGCTCAAGCTGTGCTACTCACTAAACAATGACAGGAAACAAACACTTTTCACCTTTTCAATTGCTCTGCCATGTAGATATATTATTTATGACTTCATATTTCCTCAGTCTTTTTGAATGCGTTTTGTTTATCATCTCAATACAAGTCTTATGTATCATTTCTGGTCAAGTCATTGGCCCAAACCTTCCAAATGATATCTCTGAAGGATACCTGAAAATAACTGGTTTGGTGCTAATGACAGGAAAACAGAGGTGTGTGCAACTTTAGCTGGAGCTTAATTAGCTCTGTTGTGATTATTCATCTCTAGACAAGTTACTTTGGGGAGTTTCATAAACAGGAGCCTTTTTATTGATTTATTGGAACCTATACATATGTTGACCTGGGTTTTTACTCATAGCCAAAGAAAGCTGCTCTGCAAAAACAAGTCTCTGGGTTGTGGCAGCAATTAAAGAGAATAAATTGGAAGGGAACCACTTGAAAAATGAACCAGTTTCTCCAATAAACACCAAATAACATTGATCTAACCAAAACCTTGTCAAGTAATTCAATCCTTCATTTCAAACGACCAGATAGAAAAAGAAGTGAGCTGTACACGACACTGCACCAATCACAAGGGCATCGATCCTGTGGCAGCTCACTCGGGATCCATTAATCAGCCGCCAGCTGTCCTGTCCAAGTCCCCCCCCCCCCCCCCCCCCCACACACAGACACACACAAAGCTCACCTTTGGGTGTAATTGCCGACCATCTCATGAAGCACTTGGACCACAGGGTGAGCGGCTATAGACCGACCGCTTCTGGTGGAAAAGGCATGAGTCACACACACACACTAGCAGCAGCCATTTCTCAGAGCTATCGGCCTCTGGATCAAACGGCTGAGATTCAAAGAGTGGAGATAAGAAGGCGCTGGAGAGTTCTCTCCCTTAAAAAGACATGGGATTTTAGCATGCTGCTCAAAGAACCACCTTAAAAGGACTTCCAACATCTTTGAGCCACATGCAGTGAACAGCAGTACTTGTATGACGGATGAGCTTGAACTGTGGAGAACTAAGTTAAGTCTCTAAACCCAGACCACCTGCTAATCTTCATAGAAGTGTCCTGCAAAACAAATTCATTTTGTCAGGATGTATGTGTCTTTCCCTCTGGCATCAATTATCTCTGACCTGCAGGAGTTCATGGTGGTCCATTGTTTCATGGACACTACTGCCATCACGTGGCCGCTTTGAGTACTGGCTCTGACCTGTTCCAACGTCAAACCAGAGCAGAGGAAACTGGCTATTTTAAGGTTTTAATCATGTCAAATTGGAAAACCCTCTGAGGATTTGCTCCTATAATAAAACTTCCCTTTAATTGTTCAGCAGCGTCACCAAGGCTTGGAAGCACATTGATTGCTTTATTATTGAATTAATTGGAAGTGTGTTTATGGCTTTATGGCCACCAGCAGTTTGTGATGAACAGCAGCTACTGGTAAATTATACATGCCCAGTTTATTACTTTGTAAATAGACTGCCTTTATCTTCCTTCTACTTAATTAGTTTCCTGCACATGCGACAATTACCAGCTATGCAGACCTTATTTAAAAATCTATTGGTATCTTCCATAAAAAGTTTCCAATTTAAAAGTAAGAAAAAGCCTGAGGGTGGACTTAAAATAAGTTTATAAATGTTCAACTGAATCGATGGTGAATAATAAACCTCACACAAAGTAGGAGTTCAGAAAGTAAAAATGTTTTATACCACTCGATATATGTAAAACCAGCCTTGAAATGGCAAAATATACGTTATCATATTTATGATCATTTGACTCACCACATTGATCTCCATTGTCCAAGTTTGAGCCTTTCAACTCAGCAGTGCGTTTGATCAGCTTCTCCAGGAAACAACTTTAACCTTTGAATACTAATCATTCCTGCTACGTATGGTTAAACTTACATTTCCCCATGTTTTAAGGTACAGCGGCTAGTTGTTAGCTGGCAGGGCATTTGCTCAACTTTATACATAAACATGCATTACAACTAATAGTAGAAAATTTTCATGGGATCATTAGTGAGGAATGTGCCATTCGACACCAAGACTTATTTGCTCTATATATAATGAAGAATTCAATATATTTAAGCACTTATATTTAGAAATTGAACCAAGACATGACATTATTGTATTAAATTGATTAAACTTTGCAGAGCAATACTCTTATCAGACACTAGGGTGCCATAAGTTGTAATATTATTCAGACACTAGTTCAGATTTGTATGTACGTTGAATAAAACACTTTATTTCACACAAAGACACAGGGTCAGTTTTATACGTTTCAAGCCTCGTTTAATTAAAAACACTCTCATCATAAATTCTCTTATCTTACAGTATAAATACAACTTGTCAACCCTCGACATATAAACAAGATTAGAGTTTGACCTTTGGACTTTCCCTGGAAATAAGTCAACAATCAACGGACAGTGAATGTCACCTCATGTCAGTCACGTGCAGACTGATCTCTCTCCGGTGTCCTGCCTCCTGCTCGCAGCGGAGTCACGTGTCCTGGCAGCGGGAGAGTGGGGGGGAGGGGATCTGGAAAACGCTCAGACAACAGTGACTGTGGAAAGCAACACTTCCCACTCATCGCCAACACATTTCAGTACCACTAATGGTGTGGTCGGTGCAACAACGATACCTGCCCGGGTTTACCTGGATTATTCACAATCCGTGGCCAGAGCAGAGCTCGGGTGCGTTTGGGTTTCGTTCCTCTGGACGGCGCAAGGCTCAGGAGCGCTCCCTAGCGGGCGGGCAGCGCCAGTGCGCCGCTGTGAGACAAATAAAGCCCAACCATGAAATCATGCGTCAAATCAACCACATTACATGACCTGGGCAACAGGAGATAAACAGGATATGCAGCACACCTTCACGTCAGGCCTATGTAAATGTCAGTGGGTGTGAGCTGGTCGGGGATCAGTTCCACGTAGACCGGGTCGCCCCCGGGGAGTGCGCTTGGTTCGTTCCTCTGGACGACGCACGGCTCGGTAGCGCTCCCTAGTGGTGGGGCAGCGTCCAAGTGCGCCGCTGTGAGACAAATAAAGCCCAACCATGAAACACGTGACGCATCAACCACATAGCACGACCTGGGCAACATGATCAACATGATATGAGACATACACTCATCACACCTTCATGTTTGTCCTAAGTACATGTCAGTGGGCTCTGAGGAAGTTGGATCGGGTCCACGTAGACCCGGTTCGTCCCGGGTGGGATTCGGATCGGTTCCATCCGGAGCTCGGGAGCGCTCCCTAGTGGGCGGGCAGCGTTCCAGTGCGTCGCTGTGAGACAAATAAAGCCCAACTATGAAAACCACATTACATAACCTGGGCAACACGAAAACAAAACATGATATGCACAACACAAAACTGTACATTTTAACTATTCACACCTTCATGGTTGTCTTTTGTGTAACTGTCACTAGTGGACAGGAGGTCGGATCGGTGCCACAAGGCCGCGGAGACCGTTCGATGCCGTTCACCAGGTCGGGGCGAACATTTCCTCAAAGTCTCGGATCTGGAAATCGACGCAGCTCTCGTAGGCAGAGTCCAGGGCCGCGTACACGCTGCTGGGGGACAAGGACTCGCTGTACAGACACGACCATGTCTCCGTGGAGGCCGCATCAGCCTGGATGTTTCTGCTCTTCATGTCCTCCTCGGCGTTACTCATCAGGAACTGGGTGGTGTTCGGCGGCGCCATTGTTCCCGGGTGTCGGCGGTTGTAGGCCGCGGCGGTTCTCTGCTCACACATCGACGTTTCCTTGCCTTTCTTCCCGATGTTGGGCCTCAGGACTCGGGCGAGCTCAACCAGATGGGCCCGCTTATGCTCGCGCTTGAGGTGTTTCCGGATGGAGGCCCGGCTCGGCTTCGGGGCCTCGTCCGCCCCCAGCTGCCTCCACCTCGGTTTAGACGCCAGTTTCACGGTCCTATGAAGCAGGCAATCGGGTTTCACGCGTTTAGGATTGGTCTCCATTCTTTCTATGCACATATCCGACCCAAAAAAAAACTTTGGAGGAAAAATACGTTTTTCGTCCCGAGCGATTTGTCTCATTTAGATTCTTCTTTCTGGATGAAAAGTTAGTCTAAGGTTGTTAAAGTGAAAGCTGGAGCTAAAAAAAGATTTAAACCAAAAACGGTGGTAAATGTTAATAAATCAGCGGAGCTCAGGCTTCACGTCTGCTTCTCGACTAAAGTCCGTCACTGTCGTTTGAGTCACGTTGCTTTAAGCCCTTTGTATAAGAGGAAACTCCCACAATGCTTTGCTTTCGGAAACAGCTCGTTGAGCGTGCCCAAGGAGTCACGTTGATGGCTACCATCTAGTGGTGCGGAGTGAGACAACCCAATAATAAAAGGCAATATACATTAGATTTGTATTCTTTTTCATGTCACAGATAAAGAACTTACTTGTTTGAAATGTATTTTTGTTTTGTTTTAGATGTTCTTTTATGAATCCTGTTTCGTGTCTATATATATTTAAAAAATATAAATTACAACTTTATTTCTTAGCTGTTTGTCCCACCTGTTTAAAAACAGAAATTAAGAAGTGAGATAATTACCCCACATGTACAATTCAATAACATGTCTATAATGGGCTGAGTTGTAAAAATGTTGTTTTCCCAATTTAATGGTTATATTGCATTGACTTCTTTCATTTCATAGCGTCTTTATCTTTTTATTTCCTCCTGTCCTGCCTCATGAGGACAACAAGATGACTGCGAGTTGCTGTGAACTTAATTAAAATTTAAATCACATTGTTAAATACACTATCAAACAACGCAGATTTCAAATTAGTATATAAATCGTTAAATAACTTTCAGGCGACATCCTCTCTTCGGTCTCTTTGTGGCCTGCTATCGAATAAGTGCAGAAAATGATACACAATGCAATCTCCGTAACCACACAAGCTACTATCAAGTAGAAAATGCGGATATAGATCAGTGAACAAAACAACATCTAAACATCCTGCAGGGACATTACATCATTTTCCTCGAAGAAACATCCCTGATAGATTACATAAAATTTGCTATTGGAGAAAACCTCACAATGATGTATTAAAGGATATTGAAGTAATTTCCCAGCGGTTGACAGTATCACCAGGGAAATGATATCCTTGTGCTCATGACACGTGGATCTTGAACAAATTGTGCTGAGTTAAAATTGGCCACCAGAGGTCACACATAAACCACAGACCGATCTCCGTATGGCTGTGGATATTTGTCTCCCTCATGTTCTCTTTAAGGTTCTGTGTGTCTGAACGTGTCGTCAGTTGTCTGTCACTGCGTTTCATCGCCAGGAGTTCACTGCAAGCATGATTTATTCATATAGCTCAGATGAATCAGTTTTCACCACATGCTTGCTCATTTTCTTGCAACATAGAGGCAACACATTTTAACATTTTAATCAACGTAAATGCAGCAGATGACATCAGAGCAGAAGAGGATAATTAAATCTACGTTTTAGATTTATGCTCTTGTATTTTAAGATTGAAGTCTCAGTTACAACATGGATTGGACCATCTGCTCAGGGTTTTAGCGAACGATCAATCGCTGATGGCCTCCTGATCATAAAGCTGAGTGTTGCCCCGCAGCCGACCCCGCGCTCAGTCGAAGGCTAACTGCCAAAAAAGACGAATATGTCCTGTGGGGAGTTTAAAGACTTTCCCCTCTTCTCTGAGCACCCACAGCAGACTGCCTGCTACATCCTTGTCTCTGGTCTAGCTCTTGGCTGAGGCATCTGCTGACAGCACATCACGCTTCATCTCTCAGAGGGAGCAGCAGAGAAAGGTACATTTGTTCTTCAGTTTTGCACATCGTCTGACTTAATATATAAGGCAAAAACCGATTCACTTGCAAATATATGTAATTACAAGCATCTTTTTGGAGATTTTTCTGAATGTGGAGTTCAACCTCTTGGCCTATTTCTAGCTCAGTTGCTTTTGTCTCACTCTCCTCTACATCTCTACTCCCCTCTTATCTTTTAGCTTACTCAGTTGCAGATTCTACTATAATCCATATAGCATTGCATAAGATTCTCACCATACCGGATGCTACACTGAATAATAAATACACAAGCTTTATCTCACCGACAATCTGCTTGTCCTGGTTTGTGTCAAACTATATGATGTGCGAATGTGCAGTTATGTTGTTGGAAGGAAGTCGTGTGGATGTAGCTCAGCAGCGGCATCCTGAGAGGTTCAGTGGTGATGGAGATTTATTATGTCCTCCATTATGTGGTTTTGCTATATCAAAAAGAGCTGTTGCTGAATTACATGTAATGTAATGCGATCTTATGTAAAACCACAGGTAGAGTTATCTTATAATAAGTAGCATTGCTGGAAGTTTTGAATGTTTATTTAATTGTTAATTGACAATACACTGATGATTTCTTAGGGTTATTTATTACATATGCTCCAGCAACAAGGGTTCAAATCATTTGGCCTCTTTGGAACCCGTTAGTCAGATGATCCTCATTTCTTTGTTGCAGCTTTTCTAATTCCGATAACGTTATTTTGCAGACATAGAAAAAGTTAGCATCTTCCCTGGTCTTTGACTTCTGGTATCATCCACCACTTCATGCTTTGCTTTAACATCTTCCAGGCACTGGATTAACCTACTTTGACTTTTCTCTTTTCTGCTGCATAGTAACAGGAAACTCTGATTCTGTGGCCTTTTCTGACAGGAGGTGGTTTTATATAGGATAGATGTGGGTTAAAAGATCAGACCATAACGGACACTTAAAAACTGCAGAATTGTTTTTTTTATCGGTGGCTCCATCCTCCTAAATAGCCAGCCTCACCATACAAGGAGTAATTTGCTTTCACCGCAACATGACTGGTTTAACATGGGGTCTGCTTTTGTGCTTCCAATGTAACAATAATGTATTTCATATTACTTTGTTTTGCATCATGAGCTTAAACAGATAAAACCACATAAAAAAGCAAAAAACAAGAGGAAATGCTTTTTCTTTTGTGCATGACTGGAATAGACCTACAGAAGAGAAAGTACAAGGTCTGGAGAGAAAAAATAACATCCATTTCCTTAAACCTGCAGGCTAATAATTTAGACAGATTAGGAAATGCCACAGCTATGTCTTTAAACAGACACTGGTTGAAGAAAACTAATAACTTATAAAGACTCGTTTTGTTTGCAGCCGACATCATGTTGTTAACATGAAAATTGAAATTGAAAGAAACCATGTGAGCATTTCGATGTTAGCACATCCTGTCATAGAGCTCTGGTTTCCTATATATTAAATTCAAATTATTGTTCTTGTCTGTTCCTGTGTAAATCAAATCAAAACTGGAAGTGACCTTAGGCAGGTTTCTTTTGCCACAGCGCTTGTGGGATGCTTGTCGGTGTTTGTGTGCACGTGTCTGTGCACAGGCCCAGGACAGAGTTGTGTGTGAGTGATATTCACAGGAGCTGGGCACAGTTCAAGTTTCCTCCGCAGTGCAGTGGCTCTGTGGGGAGAGAGAGAGAGAGAGAGAGAGAGAGAGAGAGAGAGAGAGAGAGAGAGAGAGAGAGAGAGAGAGAGAGAGCGAGAGAGAGAGAGGGAGCTGGATAGGGAAGGACGAAGTAAAGCTGGATCACCCAAACACACACACACTTAAAACACATCACTCACTGCACACACTAACCACCAGCTTCTCTATCAGGCGTACTGTACATTAGCGTTCTTCAGCGTGACCCATTTTGTCGACGTTGATGCTCTCTTGACCTTGAGCAGCCCGGCTCCGAGAAATTAAAAATGCCACCGGAGCAATCTGATCTCCCGGCTTCTCATTCAGAAGCAAGTTCATACTTGTTGATTTGTCTGCCCGTAAATCATCGAGCCCATAATTCCCAGGCGGTATCTGATTGGCAGCTAGTTTCTCCAGAAAAAACAGAGAGCACTGGAAAAACCAAAGGAAGTTGTGACATTACACAGAGTTAGGAGAAGCGGAGAAGCTGTGGGATATATTTCACGTTATATGTGTTATGACGTGTTCGCTGTAATTTCCTTCTTGTTTATTTTTATGAGCTAGCATTGCGGCTCGATGGAGAGTAGTGCTGGACCAGCACCAAGGCCCATTGGGATTAACAGAATGCTTCTCTGTGGCCTGAGGTTCTTTTTCTGGCCTCCTCAGAGCTCTGTCAACTTCAGGAGCAATGGTACAGCAAGCAGGGATAAACGGACCTCTCAGAGTTCATGAGCAAGGCATACTTTTGCACAGTGACTGTATTTAAAGATGGACGAGGCATCTCCACTTCCTCCCAATGAACAAAAAATGTCCCAGAACGGGCGGTGCCCAAAAGTTCTTAACGGCCATTCACACCTTGACTCTGGTTGGGGGGGTTCAACGACCTGCATGTTTAACATAACGACTCCCAATGTAGGTAAAGACACAGACAAGTTAAATACCCGAAACCCCCCACTGGTCGGTTATAGAACCGAAGACGCCTCTTGGACGAGTCTTCAGCAAGTCCAGATGCTTATACGACAACTCTTGAGCATCTTGAACTGGGATGGTATGCACATCAATATCCTGCCGATTCGTGTGCTCGACCAATCCCGTGTCAGTCACCTGATTTTTAATAAAATCACATAACAACATAAAATGAACCCAAATCCAATGAAAGAGGCCTGTTCCCCCCGGTTTGGCTCAGACTGATTAGCACAGGAACGTATCTCCATCCTTCAGAAGAAAAGGGGACATCATCCGCACTCTGTCTCAGTTTCTTCTTGTGTGTGGGAGTGTAATGTGTGGGCCCCGGACGCCCACCGGCCACCTGCTCTGGAACATGCATGATGGGATGTCTCAACCAGACAGATTGAACAGATGATCAGCTTAGAGTGCGTCTGCTGATGTGCAAAACACGGGCTTAAAATTCGATTGACGGGAAAAGCTTGGGGTTCTGGGAAGAAGATTTCGTGGCCTGTGGATTTAGGTTGCTAAGACCTAGATGCTAACAGATTCCTCTTTGTCCCCGTGTTAGCAGAAGGGCTGCGTGAGCGTGTGTGTGTGCCGCTGTTTGGCTGGTGTGAGACAGTGTTTCTTAGATTTCCCCTCACTGTGCTGTGACCCTGGCTCTGGCGGGATGTGTCTAATGAGAGCTATATATATCCTGGAACAGACCTGACTGGCACTCAAAAGACCACAACCTCCCCACTCACACACCCCCACACACAGGAACGCTTGCTCTTATTCCCGTCACTCCTCCCATAGAGGATGAGAAGAAAGAGAGTGGGGGGGGGAGGAGAGAAACAAATGAATTAGGAACAAAGCTCCCCAGCACAGTCAGATGCAGACCCCCTGCCTGCTCTCCCCACCTAACCCTCTTTCCACCCACTTGCCTTTATTCTCCGGACTCGGCCCGCATGCCTCCCGGCTGCGGTGTTATGAGTCACTGCAGCTTGTGTGGGAGTCAAGAGTTCCCTGTCGATATCTGCGAAGGCCTCATCAACACGAGTAATTGAACAAGGGGGAAGGAGGCTCGGTGCGTGGAAAAGGGAGCAGGGAAGAAGAAGTGGCGGAGCAGTAATCAACGAAGGCAGTAAACATTCACCCACATCTATAAACACACAGGCCTATATAAGTTAATTCTCATTATAATGGATTTTGCTCTCAGCAGGTGGTTTTTGTTGAGCTCTGGGGTTTCCAATGAGAGGCAGGGAAGCACCCCCTACTCAGTAAGTCTGTCACTTTCATTACGCTAAAGCCCTTTCTTCACTGTCAGAGAAAAGTATCTGAGTTCCAGCATTCGATTTAACATCAGAGTAAGCGTTGTATTTTTTATTTTCATCAAACGCATGAATCTTGAGCCTCTTATACTCAGAGTCGATAATCATCTTTTGCTTTTCTTTGCAATGACATGCTAAAAAAACACCAGAGACCTTCGGGCAATCAAAAACACAGAGAGACCATGGGACATTGGGACGAATGTTCTGAGTCACATTTAAACCCAGGACATTGTGGTTGTGGAGGCGTTATTGACCGTGCCTTCAAATTACATCTGTACACTATAGGGAGAGTCGGGCCCTGCCTCATTCCACAGACACTCCCTCCTCTCTTTGCGGTGCCCAAGGTCAGGTTAAAGATAAAGGGCCAGCAGACAGTGCATTGTAGTGAAAAAGAAACAGTTCAAGTCAATGCATTAAAGAGGTGAGTGAGATGTGTTCAATAATTCAGTAGTTATAAAGCTGAAATGGGCCTTAATAGGAAAGAAAGGTCACGAACCCCGAGCATCAGCCTGTTCTGTCTCCTCCCTCTAGGACTTCAGAGAGCTACTCATTGATTAGCCAATAAAGATCTCAGACAAACAGTTCAGTTGTCCCATTTTTCATCTTCCTACCGATGACCGATGCTTTTAACCACACGCTGTCCTCTGGCCGCGGTCTCTTACTGGCCGAGGTAGCAATAAGAGAACAAAATGTTCGGACACCTTCACCTTCATCGTTACAAAAGATTCATATCGGACTTCCCTAGATAGAGCTCAGTAGCGCAGAAAGGGTATTTCAATTTCCATCCAGGGTTATACTATACTACAAAAAGTCTCTAATGGAATGGTGGAACTGCTTCTCTTTGACAACGCTGCTATTAGTTGGTTTCCAAGGTTTGGGTGGAGACCTCTCGCGTCAGTCGTTTTATCCTAACTTCTACATCTTGCCTCAGAATGAAAAACAAAAGCAATATACTTTTTGTAAATGGTGATTTTGTCGAGTTTATAAATGTAAATCACTCTTTTCTAGCTCAGATTTGGTTTTGTACTCTCTTTGTCATATCTGCCCTTTTAGAGACCAAATGCTGTGTAATGTTTACCTGCTAGTTACTAACAGCTTTTGGTCTGTCTGGTTCTGGATAGTTAGCTTATAACCAGTAGCTTGCCTTTAACCTACTATACTAACCATATGTGGCAGTGTCACTGTGAGAAACACCCTTGACATTACATGTTGGGATTTGATCCATTGCTTTTATTTATTTGCATCTTTACTACCATCCACTTCCTGCTGACATATTGTCACATAATTTCCGTCTGCCCAATAAACTCATTTCCATAGTGGCTAAAGTTGCACTGCAGATTTGATCCATTGCTTTTATTTATTTGCAATTATTCCTACCATCCACTTCCTGCTGAATTATTGTCAGAGAATTTCCGTCTGCCAAATTAACTCATTCCCATAGTGGCTAAAGTTGCACTGCAGCCTCTATATCTTCTTTTCTTCCAGTCCATTCAGACGGACCACATGGGCCATCTCCAAATTACCCTCCGTCCTTTGGAAGCCATCCCAGAGGCTTTCTGCCCCCCCCCCCCCCCGCATTGGCTTTGTGATGCATTATGGATTGGATGAAGGGAAAATGGCACGTCACCAGGGAGAGAGCTAGAGGACAGCTCGAGCAACAGATGACAGCTCTTCCCTTTCTCTCTAATGCGTTTTTTGTATTTAGAGAAGAAACAACATTATTTCACAGAAAAAAAAATCCCTCAATTTGTCGAGTGGAGACAAAAAAGATTAGTCTATGAACTGGGAATAATTAGACAAACAGTGGACAAGGGTGTAGGGGTGATTCTCTCGTTACTTGTCTCAATTGTTCGAGAGGTCATTGAACACAAATGTCTTCTGTCCCTACTGTCTGAATCGCAAAAACCATTGACACTGTTGACAGAAACCACTTGGAACTGGGAAAACGAACAACATGCTCCTAACTTTTCATCAAGCCATCCATCCCAGCTCCCTGCCTATGAGGACTCGGTTGCTGCAACAACAAGACCGGCCTTCTTGTTTTTCCTGTCTCTCTATAACCATGACCACCACAGGCTTCTACATGTGTTCAGGCATTTGCTGAAACATTTTTGCTCACCCACACAATGCTGCCATTGTAGAAAGTCTGATTTCGTGTTTGTAGACTCAAACTACAGTCACTGTCGGCCATGTTTTCATCAAATATTAAAAGGTTTCTGAGAAGCCGTCTGGACTCTACTTCTTTCCCTCTCTCAGATTTTCCCTAATCTGTGTTAACCTGTGTTCCATTTTTACAGTGGGGCATTTGTGAGAAATTAATACCATTGCTCATATTTGTAATGCTGCTGGAGGCTCCGGATGTTTACTACGTAGATTGCGTAGATATCGTGCACTGTGGTGTGGGGGGCAGGAAATGGCAAAAACCGTAAGCTCTGTAGTTTTGTGTGTGGGATCACAGCCGAGGTTAGTACAGGGGACGTATTTCTGTCTTGTGCAAACCACGACTATTTCGGTACCGCCACCCTTGTTGTTCAGTGGCGGCATTTTGTCATCTCCCCTCCAATTACCAATAACTCTAACCACAAGGATTTTGTTTTCTTCTTCACTGTTTTGCATTTTGCATTTCACTTTTTACTCCACTTTTTATATCTTTTATCTTTTATATATTTGTATTTAAGATATTTGTATTTAGATACAATATAGATACTTTCTGATTCTGATTCTGATTCTGATTCTAATGGTTGTGTTTCAGCGGAGCGGTAATGTGATTGGTCCGGAGGGAGCAGGGCGATGTGATTGGTCCAGAGGAGGCGTCTCACCGCGGCCCGTTGAGTAGAAAGAAACAAAATATGAAGTTTTGAGATCGTATAAAAAAAAATGAGGTATGGATTTTGCAATCAGAAGGAGCTTTCTGATACATGTTGGTGATTTTAGTAAAATCCTTTATGGGTTTGTCATCCTTGACATTACATGTTGGGATTTGATCCATTTCCCTTCCCCGCTCTATCAGCTCTATGCCAACGTGGCTAAAGTTGCACTGCGGCCTGTAAATCTTGTTTTCGTCCACTCCATTCACAAGGGCCATCTCCAAATTAAACCTCCGTCCTTTGAAAAACATCTCACATGCTCCCTGCTTCCTTCCTGTTGGCAGTGTGGTATACTATGGATTGGGGGGAGGGGAAGAAATGGCACTTCACAAGGGAGAGCGCTAGATGATAGCTCTCCTCTCTCTCGAAAATTTTTCTTTGGGGTGGGGGGTTGTGTAAGCAGGAATAACATTCTTCTGTCAAACCAGAAAACTCACCAATTTGTCATGTGAAGACACAGAGGACAAGTAGGGTGAAGTGAGTCTCTCAAGCGAAACCTAAACAACCCTTGTTTCCCTATACTCTGACTATGAGTATAACCCCTTCTCATAACCCCTTCATAAGCACGGCCATAACAGACCATAACATGACAATGCTGTAGTAAGGGAATGGAAAGGAAACCACATTGAATTCTCGTCGAATGACTAAGATGAAACTAAGGGTTATGGGTATGGCAATAGGAAAGGTAGTGGTTTCTCTAAAAGCTCTAAAACCTGATACCGAAGTTTTATTCATAGAAGCTTCTGGAAATATGTGCCAATGCCTATAACTCTGTGTTCACTAATTGAAACATTCCTCTGTTCCGCTCACCTCCCAGCAGTCTCCCTTATTATTCCCTCATAATATCGTCTAAGGAGGGGGGGTTTCTAGCAATGGGCCAATCCTGCAGCAGTAGTGGGAGGGGCCCGGCACTGGATGTAATGAGACTTGACAACGAGCACCAGTGGGGAAACATGTTTACATTTACATTTTCCCATTGGCCTCTCTTCCCCTCTCCTTCCCTCCTGTGCATTTTCAAGTTGCCGGAGGATCCAGGCAAATATGTGTGTGTGTGCATGTGAAGGAGGGGATCTACTGCCCAGGGTCTGCAAAGAGAATTAAATATAGATGAAAATACATGAAAAAGGAAACGATAGGTAAGTCATATTATATAGATGGATTAGAGCAATGATGAGGGGATGAAGGATATCGCAAGTGATCCTGGATCAGTAACGTTCGTCAATCAAGGAAATGGAACGTGTCCCATTGAAAAGGAAATATTTATCAGCAAGGTTAATTGTTAATGCACAATTGTTGATAAGAAACTACGAACTGCAAACAGATGTGCAGAAACCACCTCCCTGGCATGTATTGGATATGTTGTTTTTATTTTGAGAACAGTCACTGGAGGTTTGGAATTTCTTGTTTAATTTCTGTTTTCTGTAATTTTCTGAAAACCGAAAGCCCCCTTTATTTCAAGATGCCGACCCCGGTTCCACACTGTGGTTCTAGAGCACCAGCTTGTTTCGAAGGTGACCCTCTTATACTGATGAATGATCACGGCTCAGTTTTGGCAGCTCGGTGCAGATCTTGCACTGAGGGATTCATTTACATAAGCTGAGAACACTCAAGTGGCCGCAGAAACCCTGTTTTAATCTCTCGTGTCCCATCTTCTATAAATATCACTTGTATTCAAGAGGGAGAGGGGAGGGAAAACCTTTCAGTTATACAACATGTGCGTACAGGAGTGGGTGCTTTACTGATATCTGAACCTGATCAATAAAGAATATGCTAACGGCCGAAAATATCCAAGCAGCCGAGACACGATGCTTAATGGCATTGACGCTGAGAATCCTTTCTCGATCGGGCAAGTCTACAGACGTCTTCTGGCCAGCCAATACGCAAATGGATTTATTGTGCCTATTAACCAGATGTCCAACTTTCCTACATGACATCACTCAGGTTGTTAATAACTTGTCCCCTCCGAGGCTTTGATCCACATAAAACAAAGGATGGTAGCTGGTTGTACGGTGGCCCTGAGGGTCAAAACTCATAAACATTCAAAACAATTGCAACGATATTTAAGAAAACGCAACATTTTAGGAAATATATCCGAGATGCGTTTGCCATTTATGGTTAGTGGAATTTGGTGTTTTCTGAAATGTTTTACGAAATATGAAATACATAAAATTACTCCATTTTGTAACATGATATGTAAGGGAATTTTTCGAAGTGTATTTTTTAATGCAATTTAGTTTTTTTTAAATCCAGTTTTGGGCAATGTACTTTTAAAAATACATCCAAAATATATTATCTGAAATATATAATATTACTAACAATAGGAGTAACCTGATATGTTGTTGGTTGTTTTTTTGGGGCAATTTGTTTTTATCAAATGTCGTTTTTGTTTTGTATTTTTCTGAAATGTTGTATATTCTGAAATGTACTATTTCTCAAATACTGTTATGCTTTGTAAAAATATCCCTGTTTGGACCCTCAGGGCCACCGTACAGTGGACGTCTGCCACTGTTATGACATTTCAGTTCCTGTAAACACAAAATAACTTCCTTCCCTCTTAACCTTTACTTCAAATCATCTCCAGTCTATTTACATGCCACTGTCTCCGTGCATGTTGAGATATGTGATGTGAGTAAGAGTCGTTGGAGAAAAAGGACAGTTAGTGGAAATACACTGTTTCACTTCCAGGCCGTAATATCTCTCATGGGTAAATCCCACCGTGGGCAGGGTGTTTATACGGCTCTAATGACTTTTCAATAAGAGCCAGAAGGAAGTGTATTCAGATGCAAGATGGATCTGAAGACGAGTCCCCTGCTCAGAGAAGCAGAGGTGCCATTAACGAAACCAGACACAGCCAGACAGCCACTCAGTGAGGCTTTCATTACGGACTTAGAGGAGTTGATCTGATCGTCCAAAACAGTGTTTACACTTTGGTTCAATGTCCAGTCACCACTCACAGCAAAGCTTCTTCTGCAGGAGCTCTTTGAATACAGGTGGGTTTTCTAACCTTGAAAATGAACTTGCATCGCTATAATACGAAAAGTTAATGGCAAAAGAAACAACTTCACATAAACACTGAATCCTTCTTGAATATCAGCGTTCCATGGCACACACACACACACACCCACTTATATCCAGGTTTATTTGTAGATTCCCGGGCTCTGGGTGCATGGTTTGCTGTTATAAGCTTTAATAGAGCAGACACAGTGTGCATGTGTGTGGGAGAGTTTTCTTAACCCCGCTCAAACTTCAACGTTTGCTACTTTCTACGGGTGGGTTGCTCGAGTGGCAAAAATAGAAATAAGACGTCAACTTGGCAAGAGGAGGAAAAGTGAAGCTCTGAGACGGCTTCACTCCTCGTGTAGCGTCGGAAAAAGGTGAGAGATAACTCGACGGAAAAGCCTGATTGTAGATGCTCCTCAAGGGATGGAGAGGATTAAGTAGGAAAGGCGATAAAGGACCCTCCATTTTAAAATCCTCCTCAAAGAGAACATGAATGTCTCACCTTCACCGCAATCCATCGAAAAAGTTTGTCAGGAAACTTCACTGAAGGGACAGAAATGTCATTACAAGTCGTCCTCTGGGTTGACTATTTAACATTTTGTGCCAATCCTCCAACTAGAAGCTGCAGTGTTTCATAGGATGAGAAGTTAAAGCCAAAGTTCCTTCATTCATCCTCTGAGAAGTCAAAAAATATCACATCAAATCTCAGCAGCGGAGCAGTAAACAGACCAACAGGGGCTGCGCTGCTAGTGTGGCTAAATATAGTCAAATTCCCTAAAGGTGGAGCTGTCCCCTTACACACACATCTACACACACAAGTGGCCTTGCATCCTTTTCCACTGAACCGCCCTAATTAAATATCCATCATCGTTGACACACTCTTAGTTATCTCTTCACACCAGGGCCCCGTCCGGCGGGGAGCAGGGGCCCCGGGGACGGCTGCACAGCTTTTTTGCTGACACCTTTTTCCAAATTCACGGCCCATAAAACAAGCCATGCAGATGAAGCAGCGGGATTCACCGACCCAGAAACATTCAGAACGACAGAACAGACTGGAAGTGGTATGAGAAGCAAAGACACTGAGAAGAAGGTCTTAGATACGTGAGAATGTCAAACACTGTGGGGACAAAAAATATCGAAATATATCAAACCATGAGTCCATACAACCCTCCCACACAAAAATAATCTTTAAGAAAACCAGGTTTTGACGATAAATGTTCCTTATTTTATTTATTGTACATGGATATGGTTGAATTCATTTGTTTTTTGTCTCTTTCATCATTCACAGTTTAACCCAGGTGGCACATAACAAATGGTTGAGTCCATTCAGGTTTTGTGTTATCATGCTCAGGCAGCGTCGTTCACACAGGATTTCAAGGAGCAGAGGAGTCGACAAACTTCAACACCTTCAGACGTTTTCTTCCGGCTTTTTGTAACCGTTGCAATTAAGAGCAAAACAAAGCACATCTTGTTGTTTCCATGAGATCACCATTTTTGTAGATAAGGTGATCTGTCGACTGTTGTTGATCAAAAGTTTTTATTTCTAACCTAATTTGTTTCGTAAGGACAACTTAGCCTGTACAAATCAATAACCAGAAGTGTATAGAGTGCCTTAACATTAAATATGCTTAATATTTAACTATTAAAGATTTAAAGATCAATTCCCCACTTTATTTAACATTGAAAATTGGGCCGTTTTTCTACAACAGAGCTTGATCAAAAATAAAAGAATCAAGCATAGTTAGAGAACTGAGTGTGTGACATTCGTTGGCTCATTTCAGTGAACTGTTGATCCTTGGCAGAGGTATGTACTCTACTGAGTCTAGTTGGAAAGAAGCTAAAGCTGCATGAAATTCACATCGTACACAGACAGGCTTTAACATTCAGGCTAATTTTCACAATTTGACCCACTTCATACTCGGTTTGCAGCGTCTTCTGTGACCCAGCATGTCGCCATGCAGGCGGATCTAGACTCTGATGTGATACGCCTGCAGAACTTAAACTTTGATATGAAACATCGGCAGGTTTCAAGTCACCATCACGTAGGAATGGACGGGGTGTCACATAAAGACAGCGTGGCTGGTCATATGCTACAGCAGGTCAAACATGTGACTCCTCCATGACCAGACTCTAAGCAACTAGTCACCCTCTACGGTGGAACCTGTGACTGGAACGTAACAAATTGTGAATGCTATGCTGCCCCTGGTTGCTGATGGTTGATGATATTGCTCTTACATGATCTTCCGGAGCTGGATCGATAACAGACAACTGTTAAAAACATCTATTAAAATGTACAAGCTGCAGATGACACTCGGATTTAAGTTGTGCAAGTCACAGCAGGAAGAACCTCATCTGTCGTCTGTGTTACTATCAGCTGCACTGTATTTGGATTTGTTAAGTAGCGCTGGAAAAAGTCAACTTTTGAAGAATGAATTGAGCTTTAAAGCTAATGTAAAAGATCACAGATTAATCCTCCCCCCCCCCCCCCTCAGATAAGAAATCCCAGCTTCACCGTGGCTCTTGCGTCCGTCACGTGGGATGGAACGAGGGCGAGAATCCGAACATAATTAAAATAGAACTGTGTACCAAAAAGCACATACACGTTTAAAAATCATCATGCTTACTTTTACATTTCACACTATGTCACGACTCGTTCAGACACAATACTGGGCAGGAGAGGAAAAACAAATAAAAGGTGCAAAAACATGAAATATCCCAGTACGAAAAATAAAAGAAATTGGTCAAAGTATTTATAGAGTTTGGTTCGCAGTCTGGAGGAGCCGCAAGTGCAATTGGACTGGAAGTTATTCTATTTTGTTCACTTCATTTACTTGGTCCAGCAGTTTTAAGCTCACTTATGAGACTACATCCTTACTACTATGTTTTATTTTGAAAACAGACACTCTTGTAATCGATATATTATACACGTTGCGTTCTGCACTGGCTAATCTTCCGGAGAGGGGCTCATGTGGTAAGAGCCTGACGAAGATACATCATGACTGAAAAGAACCAATCAGGAAGCGTTTGTGAGTGTCTATATTTTCGTTTCCAGGCATTTTTGCACGTCTAGACTAAAAGTCATCCCTGGAGATTTCAAAATAAAACGTTTCCGTAGAGTTTATGCCCTCTCAATCCAAAAAGTAGTAGATGTAGCCTAAGTGAATTTAACTTTAAAGTCAGGAACACATTTAAGAGCAGGATCGAAGCTGGAAATGTCTTCAATGCTTTACAAATGCACCTTGTTCACTCTAACAGACGAGGGTGGATAAACATATAAAACCTATCGACATGTTTTTGCACCTTGGGTCGGAGGAGGGTTGCACTCCATGCACTTTCCATGCAGAGTTGTCCTTTTGTTGCGTTTACTGACGATATGGCACGGTCACATTGTTATCACTTTTTGAATAAGAAAACAGAATATTTATAATATTTTATAACATCTGCAAGGCCTGCAAGTAGAAAAAAAACAAAAAGCATCTGTCATTGGGGCCTGTACATGAGCAAGTTATTTTTCCCTTGTGGCCAAAATCAAATGTAAAAAATTAAATAACGATAATAGAAAAGGAACACAGGACAGAGGCGAAAATCCAAACAACAGCCACGGCTTAAATAAACCACAGTTTAATGTATAAGGTGTCCAATCTGCCGTTAAAATGCCTCACTGAGACGTCCGGTCCCCGAGCACTGTCTCCGTCACTACCTCTCTGTACATGAGCGTCTCGCCGTTTCAAGAGCACAAGGACAGAGCGGGAAAGTGAATCAAAGAGGGCACTGTTCCTGCCGATTCGCCACTTGGCAAGAACGGTGCTGTTACCGAGAGGTGACTCCTAGAAGCCCCTCTCGAAGACGCAGGCTGTTTTCTGTCCACACAGCCCGGCTTGTGCGAATCGTACCGAAACAGTCCGTCAGTGTCGGTGTTGAATGAAAGGTGAGGTACCTGGTGTATGTGTGATCTGGTGCTTTCCTCCTTTTTTTCTTTTTTTTTTGGCCGCAAATGTTCACTTGGCCGATAATGCGTCATCCCTTTAAAGTCACATTCATCCGGGAAAGAAAGAAAAAAAATGTGTTTTATCTTTTTCCCTCTTCAGCGAAGGGTTTAAAATGCAACTTGGCCCAACATTCTGGGAGACGTAGGATCAGAGACTCCTTTCCTGACGGCTCCCGCTTGGTGCTGAAGCTCTATTTGGCAAAGCAGGATGCCAATCAAACGCTTGGTAGAAGGAAAGCAAAGAAAAAAATCCTTTCAGGCTCACACCAGCCTCTCCTCCTCCCGCTGCCACTCTTTTTTCCCCCCTCCAGACCCATTCAAGCCACAAGGTAGCAGGACACCATTATCCCTCCCCTCATACCTCGCATCTTCACCCCTCTTCTTTCAGTGCATTTTATTATTCAGACCCCCCCCCCCGCTCCTCCGCTCCTCCACTCCTTCTGTCTCTGTTGAACAAAGACCCAGAGGGGGATTTGGTCCAGCTGCCCCATATGACAGTCGGATACAGTCGCACAGACCGGAAAAAAAAGACCCCATCCCCCAAACACCCAGCCTTGCACACTTTCACCTTTCTGTGCCCCACTCGAGGGGCTTTCTATAAAAAACACACATCCACACACACACACACACACACACACACAGACACACACCATTTCAGACACAAGGAGTGGAGGTACGGCTTCGTCAAGGTTTTTTGGAGTGTGTGCATGTGGATGTGTGTGTGTGTGTGTGTGTGTGTGTGTGTGTGTCTTTGCCTGTGTCAGTATATTCTCTGTCCCTGATGCTTCTGGTCCTGGTGGAGGACATTCTCATTATAATTAGGGATGATCTTGGTGTCACAGCAGCATCGTGTACGGACACAGTTGCAGCGCTGAGGTTTCTCAGAGGAAATATTGTATGTGCATCCATTTGCATCATGACAACAACTTCCTGCCGATTCACAACCCAGACATCTCACTCTGCGTCCTCTAACCAGCTGAACCTCAACGGACCGCCATCTTTTCCGGCTCCCCCCTCCTCCCTAAGGGGGGCAGTGTTCCAGCCTCAAGCGCAGCGTGCCGCTTTGGTGCAAGTGCCAGAGCTGGACGAACTCCTCGGGCATGGTGTGGAACCACTTGTAGGGCAGGATGTTGTCATAGTAGTGGTGGCTGACCGGCTTCCCGTCCAGGCCAATGGCGAACGGCCAGAAGCCGTAGGCCGTCACCTCCTCGCACAGCCCCAGGGCCAGGCTGATCAGGAAGAGCCCCGTGGAGAGGCGCTTGGCGTGCACGCCTCGGGCTTTCCAGAATTTGCCCACCGTTCGAAGGAACTCTGGGTTGGCGAAGAGCATGGTGAGGTTGGAGGAGGAGTCTGCCAGTGCGTAAGATGCCCGCAGAGACAGGTCGGTGCAGGGCTTCATGGAGAACGCTGGCATGTACATGTAGCTGGAGCCGTAGACCTTCATGTTGTCCACGAAGGCCTTCCTCGACCACAGAAGGTTCTGAAACCTGAACAGAGACCGAGAAAGAGTTACTTGATATGTTGAGATTTGAGTCATTCATATAAATCTTGACTGGTTGACTTATGTGTAGAGCTCACTGCTCCCGCTTCCTTCCAGGCTGTCTGCAAAGGAAACAGGTTTCCTGTGCTGCAACGAGTCAAGCTACAGAAGCAGGATCAATGTGACACAGGAGGATTTTTCAAATTTTTTTTTACAATTTAGAGCAAACAGGATGAAGTGAGGAAGATTGCTTTTGATTTGCATTTTGTTGTGTTGGGTCTCTTTTCTCTTTGAATCCCTTTTATGCAATGCATATTTCAATTACCAGCCATGTTGCCTTGAAAATCCATTTACAAACGTTGTATAAGTATAAGTGTAAGTGCTGTATAAAGTTAAATTATCGCTTCTTGAATTTGAATTTGATGGCTCATGGCACATTTCCACCACGTCACATTTTTCATGGATTTGTGGTGAGAGGCTCAAACATGCTGCTGGTTAGACACTGGTTTTTATTCGATTCACCTTTTCTCTATGATGCTGGGGTTGGCGGTTACCAGGTGTGTTCGGGTTCCCACGTCCTCCACGTAGTCCTTTGAGAGCGGCGGAAGGTTACACCTGAAGGAACAAAACATACGTGTTAATTACGTCCACGCCCTATGTGCACACAAACACGCGTACATCACTTCTGTAGTGTAGGTGCATTCATGCAAGTTCTCAGTGCTGTTCACTCGTTATTAGTTCACCCAAGACAGATTGTGAGTCACCAGTTGTGAGTCAGGCCACAAGAAAGTGTCACAGCTTCACTGATAATACAAATTACAATGGCCTATAGTTACATTTCATGTTTCCCAGATAATATGTCTCGGGGAGTAAATTACAATCATTCTGGAATAATTGCCTCCTGCGAGCCTGATGCTTAGTTTGTCACTGTGGGATCAGCGGACGCAGGAAATGAAGAACATCTGTGAAATGATTTATTTCAGTGCGTGTTTCCTCCCTCTGGATTTATCAGACCTGGTTTTTGAACGGTTCCCTTTTTAGGGTTCAGCTGTCTCGATAAACGTTCTACGTCCTGGATAACTCCCTGATGTGTTGACCGGACGCAGCCGATGTTGTATTTCAGTTTTGAGGAGCCGTCGTGTCGTCTGAAGTGTACGACATGCAGGGATAATTAGCTTGTTACACAATAATAAGCCAACGAGTCCTCTGACCTAAATACAAAACCTGCTTGGTGAGGAATGAGGTTCGGTTTAAACGAACCACATTCCTCGACTTGACGATGTGGAGTCAACATTCGTGTCATTGCTTTGCATTTAGAAGTTTCCACTGGTGTAACAACCTTTACAGGTGATGAGCATAATGAGTATTGACGTGTTTGTCCGACAATTCTGGTTCAGACATTTTGCAAACATCCTTCTGGCAGTCGAGCCAGAATAATGCGTCCAAAAAATACTCTGACCACTTGTGCTTGGTCCTTATAAAAATGATGTGCATTTTAGTTTACTATTTTCTATGTCAACCTATGCAGTAATTATATGTATTTCTCTGTTCTGTTTATTCTGCCTCCAAACCCCTAACAATGTATCTGTAAAGGACTCTTCTTGTGTAATCCGTCCAAAATCCCACATTTCTTAAATCCAGGGTCTAGTTTTTCTTGAAGTACAATATTTCTGACGCCCCACCAGATGGTTTAATTCTGCTTTATGCTTTCATGCTCATTTCGTCTTCCTCCTCTCATCTTCGTCTTTTCCTATTCCGCTCGCTCACGCCTCGCAACCTCTTTTGTCCCACACCCTTCGCCGTGGCCCAGTTATCGGTCCCTTCTCTCCCTCTCTCCTGGTTACGGTCGACACCAGCTCTCAGTTTCCCCTGATGGTGTGGGGCCGCTCTCTTGGGCACAGCTGATTCACATTTGGAGGCGCAGCCAGGCGCAAACATTCAAGCACCCCCCGCTCTCTGCGTTTCTCATTTCTCACCTCAGAATGAAGTCGGTCCCGGTCAATGTGCTGCCCGCATTTGCTGTGTCGGAGGATGCCGCTGTTGCCCACCACCGCGCACTTCTTCAGGGGGAACTGCAGAGGGTTGCGCTGGGAAGGAGACATCACGCAGCCTCGTTAGCATTCACACAGACACAAGCATGTAAAGTTTAAAAGAGCAAATATCTCCCGAGAGTCGGACTGTGCTCGGCAAAGCTCGGGACCTCAGCTGATTTCCTGTCAAATCCTTGTGTGCTGATGGACAAACCAGCGAAGACATATGAAGGAAGGAGGTCAAAAGTAAGTCGAGGTCATACTTTACATCTGATTAATCAGATTCTGCAGAGACCTAATGTATGCTATGAATCTGAAACCATTCGCACTGATTATTTTAACTGTTTAACACTAATTCAGCCAACCATTACCTCAACGTTTGTCCATTGTTTTAATCTTATTATTTCATCTGCCACTTTTAGCTTACTATATTCAGTCAGCTTTTTTAACTGTACATTCATTTTTTTTTCTTTAACACTGTTTACTTTCAGCTATTTGGACCACTTATCCATTATCTTTACCTAATCACTTCAACCATTACACTTTTATCGAGCTGTTTACTCTCTAGGTTTCTCCACAGCCACTGGACCAAATAGCCATGGCCCTGTCATCATCTAAATGAAAGCCTTGGATAGGACAGTTTTAACTCTGATACAGAGGACCCAGTTACACCAGTCTTTATGAGGCCAGGGCCAAAAATGGTCTCGCTCTCTCTTCTTTTTTGCCCGGGCTGCGTTTAAGTCAGTGGCACGGATTAACAAGACGGCGGAAACAATTGTGCTCATTATTCCCGTTGGGGTGCACACACTTGAGAACACACACACACACACACACACACACACACACATCCCTCTCCTTGCCCCAGGGTCTGTTTTGGGCCGTGACGGGGGGGGGGGGGGGGGGGGGGGGGGGGGGGGGTAAGTCCGAGGACAATACCTGCTAACAGTCCATGGAGCAGGGGAGGGGAACCAGAAAGTTGGGCTGGAGCTGGAGGACATTGGTAGTACATAGTCCCAAAGTGTTGTCGTGACACTGTTATGATGCTGACAGAATTTTCTTTTATTCATCTACAGTCACTTGAGGCTTTGATTCAGGGACATTTACAAACGGAGGGAAACCACTGAAGCGTCAAAGGCGTAAAGTGAAACCTTCATCGCAGCCAAGTGTCATGGGACAGTAGAAAGACGCACACAAGGGAACTCCAGTTAAAAAACATGACAGGAATCTACAGTACACTCCAGTGAGCTGTATGGACGCACTGTTTAAGCCGCTGAACTAACCGACAATTAACTGTCAAAGCCCTAATTGGCACATTCCCTGGCAGATGCCCAGATACTGTAGCTGCTGCCAGGCTTAGAGTGGTTCGGCTGCTGCTGGTCTGAGCTCAGACCTGCAATCACAGCACTGGTAGTTGAGAAGAGCAGAAGAGTATTTACGTGTGCGAGTCTGCAAGCCGTCCGTCCCGCCTAACCACCAACGCCCAACCTTCCTTTTACTGGTCACAATGGGAGGCTCTCTGCAAGTGCAACCTCGCTGCTACAACATGGTGCATGCAAGAGGTAGAGGGAGTGCAAAGCTGTGCAGCAGCGTGTGACCACAACCGAAAACGGGTTGATGCAATGGAAACAGAGACTATAGGTAACTAGCGGCACTGTGTGCACATGGTGTAGTGATGGAAGGACCTTGAGCATGTGTATATTTTACTGTCCTCGTGGGGTCCCAGCACAGATTACTCCCACAAACACAGTCAGCGTTAATGAAAGGCCGTCTCAGGTCCAGTGTGTAGGATTAAAATGGCTCGAGAGTCAGAAATTCAATATCACACGTGTTTGTTTGCAGATGAATCACCGGAAATTAAGAATCTATGTGTTTTAGTTAACCTGGAGCTTTTTTGGGCTTAGAGAGGGAGCCGGTCTTCTTTCCCTGAGTAGGTTTTACTGCCATGTTTCTACAGTGACCCAGAAGGGACCAGACAGTTAAACCAGTTAGTTGAAGTCAGTAAAAGGATTATTGTTTTCTAAAATAAAGTTAATTTCCCCCCCAATCTCAGGCGATTTCTAGAAATTGCTTCTTATTTCTGACGGACGTTCCAAACCCCCGAAATCAAGAGAGGCAGCAAATTGGAATTGGAAAATACCTCAAATGATAAATGTTAAAAAAAGAGAGCAGATACATTTTTCTCAAAATATTAGTTTTGATTTGGATGAATCAAAATGCTCTGAGTTTATTTCCCTAAGCACAAATAAAAACATTGTAGAACTTAGAAGTTTAGTAACAGTTACTATCTCACATGTAAAAACCAGGGTACGTCGAATCCTGCTGCTCTACATTCAAACACCGGTGCTCATAACGGGGGCCGAGCTCAGCCCCCCCCCCCCCCCCCCCCACCCAACACTTCATATTAGCATTTCTTTATTTATTCGCCCTCTCCTCCCCCATCCAGTCATGAGTGAACATGCAAATCTCGCGCCTGCAAATTAGGGTCAGTTATTCATCGCGTTTACCAAACAGGATATTAGATCTGCAGCACCGGTGCCGGGGATCCACACTCCAACGTTAATGAGCCATTCTGCCCCTGGCTACAAAAACCAAGGCAACAGCTCCTTCACCTGAGTTTCTCATTTTGTCCTGTTCCCAGTCTCGAAAACACACAAACACACTTATGCTGATGCAGCCCCACACCGAACACACACACACACACACACACAAACACACAGGATCCATGTAAAAATAGCTCCACAGCTCTTATCTGGGTACAGACATATACACGGGGGCCGAGATAAACACTCTGTCTCTGGTACCTATGTGCAGAGAAGAGGGGGATTAACTCGAGGGAGGAACTTGAAGCACATCCTCCTCCTCCAGCTTGAAGCCATTGTTTATGTAGCCCTGTTTTCGATTATAGTCGAATAGAGGAAAGAAACACAGCATGACAATAAATCATCTTTGGTGAAGAAATACTAGTGATTTGATGTCAAAACCAGAAAAGCACTTGGCAGAGTCCATACGGTCCAGATGTCCGCTCATGAAAGCACATTTTGAAAATGTATCGTCAATTTATCTTACAATAGGGGGGGGGATACCTGACTCGAGCCTGTCGGGACCCATCAGGACAAACAAAATGAAATTATTGTGGGGATCAGGTTGGGTTCGTCCATGTTGGCTCGGCTAGCTACTTGATTTTTTACACTGTACGTCTCTGTTATCGGCGAAAACAGGATGTCTGGCAGGTTGGGGTTTGGGCTCGGTTAGTTTTCTCTCGGGCTTCCGGCACAGACACACATATGCGAAGCCACGCTGCAATTTGCTTTCTCCACAGGAAGCTAATGCTTAATTCACTTCTTTACTCTCACTGATTGGAGGATGAACAGGAACCTGGATCCGTCCCTTTGTCAAGGCCAAAAAACGTAGAAATGCATTTGGTGTATTTTTGACAAAACAACAAACAAACCAAAGGACAGGGGAGAAAGAATTCATTTCACTTCTGGCTTTATCTCCACAACTCTATCTACGAGTGAAATCATCCATGAGATGGTGGAATATAACTGCGAGAACATGACACCATCGCTGCAGCATCATGTAAGCCGGTGTGCGTCTCCTCCTCTCACTTCTCCACGTCTTCACACCGAGGACACTGACTGTACTTGTCCTCTCCACTTAACCATGTGTCTGTCTGCCCCCTCACTGCCTCCGTTATGGATCACCGTGTCCAAACCCACAGTCCCGGTGTTGTGTTGCGCTGAGTGGGCGAAAAGATTTCCCTTCCTATCGTCTGGTTTCAGTTACTCTGTCGAGAGCACAGCTGTCACACACATGACTTTGAGGGAGGTTTGAGAACCATCCCCCCCCCCCCCCCCCCCCCCCCAAAAAAGACATATTCACACCCTTTTTGAGCGTCAGTGCAGAAATGAAACCACAAATCTATTCCAAAAACCATGATTGTTAATACATTGAGTTCATGGGGCGTGTCTGCTCTCCGTCCTACCTGCACAAAGAGCGGGTAGGTCTCGTTGTTGACCGTGTGCGAGTGGTAGAACTCCCCGTCGTACCACAGGACCTTCCCCATCGGCGAGTTCTCCTTGGTGACGGCGAAGTTCCTCCGTGGATCGCAGCAGTCCGTCAACAACTTCCTGTTGTGGGAATGTGGGAAATACAAGATCTTTAAACAGTGTTAACACATATTAGATTCCAAGAATATATTTAACTGTATTAACTCCTCTGTTATTTGCCTGTAGTGACAGCCTGAGCTGAACGTGTGAGTTCCGCTACTGTAAATGAGAGGAACTGATCAAATATTTAAGGTCGTTCGGGTTCAGATTGAATAACATCAGACCGGAGATGGAAGGAAACAGGACTGTCTTCATCTTTTCCGCACATTGTTACTGTAACTTCCTCAGAATCATCTGTACAATCACACAGCTCTGAAAAAAATAAGAAAAAGTCCCAACTCCTCCACTGCTCTGCAAGAGTCACCTTCTCAGATGATGCTAATTGAAGTCCTCTCTGGGGAAATCAATTGCCTGCATGTATACTCTGCTGGATAAAATCTGAATAACACTGCCACTGTAGCCAACATAATATGTGGATCACACATACTACACATGATACACTGAATAAAGAGTGTTATTGCTATGTTTGCATCTTTTTATTAGCAGTTATTTGATTTAATTTGCTTCCTCTGTTTTTTAACTATACCAATAGCCTTGAGATGAATGGCATTTATCATAATAATTATCATTAGGCTTTCATCTCGTGGTATTCTGTAATGTTTCTAAATATTTTTGCAACGTTTTCAGCGCTTCAATCGTGTTTTCAGAAGAAAAACTGATTACATTTTACATATATTTATGTCTACTCTTCAATTTGAATCTGTGTTTGCTTACATCAGTAGTCCCAAAAACCGAATATAAGATTGTTTGAACTTCATTACTTTCACTCTCACAATACAGCCAGAAATAATAATAAAGAAAGTTCTTATAGGTCGATATAGATAATTAGCATGATAAATGACACATTATTCTTAATATTTCTTTCACGTTAAAAGACAGATTTTGGCTCCTGTAAGTGAAAGTTGTGTTTTTTATGGCAAAGAATGACAAATAAACATGAAACCATTATTGATTATGTGTTATCCCTCTTCACTGTTCTCATACAATGAATAAGAAATACATACATGTATTGAGCCTTTGTTAAATTGTGATGGATTAAAATTACATTGCGATAATTATTGATATTGTTTTCTCTTACCCTATAAAAATCATGGTACAGAAAAGTTTAAATCTTGGCACCTTTCTTCTTTATCTTTAATTTTGTTATTAACTGGCCCCTAATTCAGCCTGGGTCCTTCAGAGACCCACACAGGCACAGCTGGGGGGCCCCTGGGAGCCCCCTTTAGGGAATCACTGCTTTGAATCAAAGATCAGAAATGTGAGAGCCCCGAGACGAACCTGTACAGATCGATGCCCGTCTGGTTCTTCTCCCACACTCCGCCCTGCCTCAGCACCTCGTCCACTATCTCCGTATCGCTGGGCACCCTGTACACGGGGAAAATGTAGAACCAGCAGAGGACCAGCACGAACAGGGCGGCCCACACGGCGGGCTTGACCCGGTAGCATCGCACCAACATCGTTCTCTCTCTGCTCTCAAACACGACTCAGAACCAGCGGTGCGTGCACATCCAAGCAGGTGCGGTAACAAAAAGAAAAATGAAAGGGGTCGGTTGAACGCTGCGAGCCCCCTGCCTCACTCCGCAGACAGGGTGGGGTACGAGTGGGGCTGCAGAGGGATGGTGCGTTACCCGGTTCTCGGGCTCATGCACCGGTCGGGGAATCCGGGTTTCTGTCGGTGAGGGTGTGATGGAGGAAAGCGTGAATCCCTGCAGCGGCGTCTCACGCACGGTTGCGGGTTTGCGGCGCGGTGCGTCTCTCTCTGCTCTGCGCGCATCAGCATCATCACAATCCCGCGGACTGCGAGCGATCATGTGGGGGTGGTGGGGGCCCAGTCCCCGCTGCAAACCGGTCCGGATGTCCCACCGTGCACCCCGATAGTCCGCTTTCTCTCCCCGGTCCTCCGCCGTCCTGCTTCAGGGTCTGGTGCTACTGAACCGGGCTCAGCCTCCCCCCCACCTCCCCCCCACCTCCCCCTCCTCCTCCGACCAGACAAAGTGCAGTATGGAAGACCAACAGCTCAAAAGCACATGCCTTTTTTTTGGTACTTGTCAACGTCCTCCTTTTTCACGTAAAAAATTTGCAAACACGTTTTTAATGAGTTGGCAACATTTAAATGTGTTTCTTTAAAATGTACAAGCAACACTTTAATGCATTGTCATGTTAATGCAACAGGAAGTCGGCAATTTGGGATTTAGTCATCATTTTAAACATTGTGTGTTTGATACAGCTTTCATCAGATCAACTTCAAATTCGGTGAGAGTCGTCTCAACAACATGGAGAATAAAACTACCGACCTTTTTGAGTATCCGTCACACAGTGTGCGACGGCCCCAAAATTCACATTATCAGAGTCCCGGCCTGAAAAGATATATAAGTCGGGATAATGAGAGCGCCACCTACTGATCACAGTGTACATTCAAAATGCATGCAACGCGGAGCCGTTCCCCACCCGAAATACATTTTTTAATCACTAATAAATAACAAATACAGTATCAGAAATGCTAGCTATATAAGGAGTCATCATTTTTGTAATTTTCTATAATTAAAAATATTAAAAAAAATTAGGGGTTAAGGTACAGCAGAAGTAGGTTACTCATTCAATGAGGGTTAAAAAAAAAAAAAAAATACTGTCGTGTTTTAATCATATCAACTGTGTTAACATATCTTAACAGGTTGTGTACATCCTGTTAAAAATTTAGCTTTTTGGTTTTTAGCAAAAAAAAATCTAAATGTGTGTTTGACCCGCTTAGTCTTCCATACATGGAGGCTGTGATAGGGGCGTTCCCTTCACCAGAGTAAAGATTCTTCTGCAGCCCGCAATTCTCAGAGACACGCCCACTTCAAGGAACGTAATCTTCTTAAAGGGGTATCACCCTCCGAGGGCTTCCATCGATTTCTCATGTATTTAATCTGCAACTATGTCAAAACATGAGGATTTTAATATAATGATAAAGAGCTGCGAATTAAAAAAATATATTTTCAAGTGTATCGCACTCATCTAGTTGATTTAAATTCTGTTTTCCTTTATTGCTGTAACAAGTGAATTTCCCCATTGTGTGGATAAATAAAGAAATCTAATCTAATCTAATCTAAACTAAACAATCATTGAATAATTGAACAAAATAATAGGCACATCTGTCATTACTGACGTTATGAATAACAACAATTTGCTGCATCATTTGATGAACTGGTATATTTTGTACATATTCATGACTCATCAAATACTATCACTGAAATATAAAAGAGGCAGACAACGTGTGTCACCGGCCATCGTGCTCCGTGGAGGTTGAGGAGGGTGAAAATGTGGCATTATGAATAATTACTGTGGCCTCTAAAGCTTTCATGCTGTGGTTTTACATTTTATATTTCAAGAGCTGCTGATGCAGAGCAGAAAATACAGTAATAAATCACTCCAGTCACTGTTAGAGGCCTAGTGTTGGCATTCTGTCTCTTGAGTGCAAACCTGGACTGATTAACAGATGTGCCCAGTGGCCACGTGCCCAGGGGTCAGAGGTCTCTCAAACCACAGCCTCTGTTTACAGGATATGATTTTAATGGCTCCTCCTGTGTATTTGTTGTCTTTCTCCTGGTGTCTTTGTTTTGTTATTTTGTTCTTGTATCTCCTTTATAACTACATTTGTAACACTGATATGATTCATATCGAAGAAGTTGGAGGAAACTATTTGGATGCATATTTTTTTCATTGATTTCATTTGAGACCAGTGGCCTGTTTTTACTAAATCAATTCATGAAAAAAGATTTAAACAACAGTTAAACATTTATTATATTAAAAGCTGAAAATCAATCAGTGTATGGCCAGAAATCTGTATGTGAGGAGCTGCTGCCCCCTGCTGGACTTTGTCTGTACTAAATGCAGAAGCTTCAATCTCAACACATTTTCCACTAATTCCTTTTCTACAAATTAAAGAAGCATATTTACATTCCGAATATACTGAATTATTTTAGTTTTTATCCTGTGGTAAGTCACACGATGAAAGAAAGCTCCGTTGAGCTATGTCTCAAAGTCAGTGTTCAGTTAATGTCGCTGCTTTATTTCCCCCAAAAAATGTGTGGGTGGCATTTTTAATGACTTGAATTTATCAACTCGCTGTTGTTCTGCTTTTTTCTCTGGATGTGAAAAGTTGGTACCGTCAGTGCTGCGTTCTATCTGCTCCAAATCATGGCCAGACTAATGAATAGGAACCACACGATCTTCATACAATGAAACTACCCACAATGCTCAAAGAGTATTGTAAAATACAATTTAAATAAACATTTAAATGTCCAAAAGGAAGAAATTTGCACGATCCAATTAGGAGCTTTATTCAAGAGTAATTCAGGATCAGGTTAGTGACAAGATTCTGCTTGAATGTATATATCAATGTCATACAAGGATTTGTGTAAGTGTGTGTGTGTGTGCATTATGTTATTGAAATCAGTGGCTTTTATTGTCTTATCAACAAGAAGAAGGTCTTGGATTTAAAGAATTCCTGCAGGCTATGTGTTAATCATTTGTTTGCTCATCAAAAACACAATTATTGTAATAGATAAACAGAACATACGAGCAAGGCCACTGCAGCAGGATGCAGCCCCATATATATATATATATATATTTATGTTTATAGCAGACAACATTCCTTTGTTCTTATCAGTGAGGATATTATATAGATGCATATTATCAGAATGAGCCATCCTGTCCTTTTGACTGGATACACAGGCTGATAACAGTGAGGGCAGCTGGGAAATGTTGGCCACTCAGGGTTTCCACTGAAGCCTCTTGGGAACCTGGGAGGGCAGCGTCAAGGTCGGACCGCAGAGGGCAGAGGGATGCCAGGGGAGGCCAGGGGAGGCCACTTGGCTGATGTCATGTGTCAGCTGCTCACTGCGCTTCATGTCCAAACAAAGATGGAGGACTGCACAGGATGCAAGAGGAGAGAGGCAGAGTAAAGACAGAAAGAGAATAATATTTATAACGCATTTCCATAAATGATCTTTGTGATCATCTCGTCCTCTTTAACTGTTTCCACCTGATTCAAGTGTTTATGCTAAACTAAGCTGACTTTCTATGGTTTGTCGATTTTTGTATTTAGTGGAAAGTCATGAGTGTGGTGAATTGTGTAGAAATACTACAATATCATCACACTCAAGGAAAGTTATACTTAAGGAGAAGAACAGTATTCAGGGTAAAATAATGAAAGAAGTCCTAGAATTAAAAGTAAAAGAAGATCCCTTTCAAAACGTTGTATAAATATGTATCATATTAATGTATGAATATCACTGATGCCTTAAAGTGTAAACAGCATTTGAATGTACAATTTTAACTACTTGTATACTTTTGGATAGTTTCATTGATATGTAGAATATGAGCTTACCGTAACCTTTGACCTTTGCCCATCCAAATCGAATCAGTTTGTCCATGAGGTCAAAAGAACCTTTGCATTCAATTTGAAAGGATTCCTTACAGGCGTTCTTGAGGTTTTGCGATCACAAGGCAAAACAAATCCAATTGTACAGTGTCTCTAATCGTTGACCTTTCACCTCCAAATTTATCGGTGAGTCCAACAGGACGTTTGCACCAAATTTGAAGAACTAACCTCGAGGCGAGATATCTTAATCACAACGATGTGACGGGCGGACAGACAACCTGAAACACGATAAAAAAATTACATGTAATTTTAAAATCAATTTTATGTTTTATTCTTATTATGTTTAACTTTGAAATAAAGGAAATAATCGTTAATATTGGAACACTCAAAATACTTTTACTTTTTCTTTCTTGTTTTAGTACTACTTGTACTCTGATGCAGTACTTCAGAAATGTAAAAATTCCACATTGTACTTGTAGGGTACAGTACCCATCGTATATATTCTGTAGTCTAATGGACTTGTTCACTATTCAGGTCGTGACATGTACAGCACAAAGTGGCTTAAAGTGATAACACAGCAATGAGGTGACTAGATGTTGACTTTGGGGTCTGAGCTGGTCGGGTCATGACCATGGGTTAACATGGATTACGCAGCAACAACTGGCAAAACAAATAACGCTTCACCAGAGAGGTGAGGACGGATTCAAACCCGGGAAGATCACACGTCCCCTTTTCTCTCCGTCTGTCCCCAAGCTTCGGCCTGAGCTCATTAGCTTTGATTAAGGACGACATGAGGGGAACCACGGAGGCAACACATCGAGCCGTCAACCAACCTGATTATGAAAGCAGCAGAAAGTGCATTGCCAGCAGGTTTCCCCCCCCGACACAGAGGCCGCGTGGTTCTTCTCATTCGAGTGTATGTGTCTGAGCGGAGACATAGGGGCGTTGGGTTGCATCGGAAATAGCTCCCACACCTGCTGAGGATCACCGAGAAGACAAAATAAAAAAAATAAAAAGATGACAGAACATTTGTTGTCCCTGGCGTCTTCCTCCGTCTGTTATCGCATTTCATTTGCTCGTGGCCGCTTGTTGTGATGCGGCACAAAGATAAACCGGGAACTTTGCTGGTGTTTGTTGTGATGGAAATTTGACCTAGCATTTAAGTTTAATTTATTCCCTTGTGAGGAAGGTCAGCCAACCATACAGCATGCGAAGAGCATTCTGTATGAAACATTCGCAGATGGTGCTTCGATGCAGATTTAGTGATGGTAAAAGGTGAAGTCCCAGGAGATAAGACACAGGCTGAGGGCCTCTTCAAGGTGTTGGTGTGGGAGACCAGCACAGTGAGCCTCAGATTTGTGGCTCCGACATCCGGACCTTACGGAGACTGATACCTATAAATCAGGTCAGCAGAGGTCACATGAGGCAGGTCACTAATGGGCATCCTGGCAGCTACACATGATATGACTAAGCCATGATAATATATAGGTGGTTAATATATAGTACTAGAGAAAACTGGTCCAAAGTAGCTAATGAAATCGAGGGGAAATTAACTTAAAGTGAAAATGTCTCGGAGGCCCTTGTCTGAGGATTTATTAAAGTTGTCAAGTGCTTGTTTAAAAGAGACGGTACAGAAATTATTAGCGAGACCTGAACCTTGTGTTTCTCTTTAAAAAAGAGCTTTAAATTGTATTGTATTTAGTTTTGACCCTCCCTCAGGCAGTGAACCGGCTCAATTCATGTCTTCATTAATAATAAAAGAGGCAAAGCAGAAAGAATGTGAGGGGGGTGTAGCACCACCCATAAACAACAGGTTATCGATCGAAACAAAGACTTTCAAGTGGCCATTAACTGTGCATTCAAATGGGATTCATCACTTGTAAGTTTTCTAGATAATAAAACTAAAGAGGAGTTCTTCAAGATTTAAGATTCACGAAAGATTAAGTGTATTCTGCAAACAGAGACAGAACCTCTGTCCTTTGCTCAGTGCGTCCACACGGCTCACACACTTATTTTCCCCCAATAAAGAACTGAATGTATAAAGAACAGTATTTAGATAAACCAGAGAAAGAGAAGAACAAGCCCCAGAAGTGACTTAACTAAGTTTCAACCCGTTGCATTCAGATCTTCTCATTAATGTTCACTCTACGCTCTAATACCAAAGGAGTTCTTACAACCCACTGAGAGCAGAGGTCAACATAGACTCATGAGACGATGTCCTTAATGCTCAGTTTACCAAAAAACATCTTAGCACTCTGAGCAGCTTCATTCCAGCGTAAGCCGGCCGAGAGAGGAGAAACTCGATGCTGAGTGATTTGCACAAAGTAGCGCCGGAGCTCAGGCGGAGATTAGCGCCCGCGCCCTGAAATCTTGACAAAGCCACGCCAAGGAATTGTTGAGTGCGGAGACAAACAGGAAAACACAGATGTAAATATAAACCAGGACGAAGGCGTGAGGCTGAGGGGGAGTCAGAGGCTCCGACAAAACTGGAAGAACAGATCATATGGTGCTGCCTGAAGTCACCTGAAGTCATAACATGTCTAACATGAAATCAAAGATATCAGAATGCAGCAATTCACCAAGTTTAATGAGTCACCAAATCACAGAGCGACACAGGCACAGAGGTTCTGATCCCCACCCCCACGTTATTGGCCAGGGAGGATCACAGAAAGGAGCCGGACCTATTCTTAAAATGTGATTCAATGCTTTGGCTATGCACGAGGGCTCCGGGTGTGTTTTATTCTCTATCAGCTCAGAGGACAGACCATGTTTTCAGTAATATCTGATCAGATTTGTAGTCCATTAAACCAATGACGTATTGTACAGGCTTATTAGGTTTGTGGCTGATGCAGTCCAATTAACTGTAACTCTAATAAATTGTTTTGAATTTGATTCAATTGATCGAACTAAACCAATTAACTTACCATCCATGTATCTTAGAGCAATTACATGGAAGTATATGTAATGTCCAAAAGGCTTTTTATGTTTTCTGTCAACATAATAACGATAATATTAAAAAAGGATGTTGTTATATGAATGTATTTTGCAAGTTTATGTACTTATTATGACTCCCGGCATTATTGAACCATTCATGGTCAACATATGGGTAAAGAAAGATATTGGTATTGGATCATTCAAACATAACATTTAAATAGATCTTAAAGTTGTATTCTTATCTCTGAAGATCCAATTATGTGGATTATGTTACCTTCATTAACCATTCTCCAGTATTTGTGCTATAAGCTGAGGAAACAGGCAACGAGAAAACAAATAAAACTCCCACCGTCAAACTTCCCCTGTAAGTTACACTCAATGCAACGACAACGTTCAATATTAACGACCGAGAGATGAATTAATGTAATTTCCCTGTCATTCCATGGAGAAATATAAATAATGTCTCCCAGCAAGCAGCGATATCTGGACCATACCATTTAGGTTATCGCTCATTTCTTTGTCATCACACTTCCCTGGAGTGGTCACGGTTTCAGGGGAGGTGATATTTCATCCTGGGTCTCATGCCAGCACATTCCAGGGGCCAGACGTTATATCTGCTGTCCGCTCGTCACACGGCAGCTCACATAAAAAGCCGCCCATTGTCTTCAGCAGCCGCTGTTTGACTCCCCTCCCGCCTGCTGACCCTCGTTCACATTCGCAGGTAACACATTTATTGTAGTATTTGTGGTAATATTGTAGTACTTAAACCTATGTACGTTTTTATATGCTATAAATGTATTTGATTTCTGACAGAGTTTTGCCAGTGATGAAGAAGACTGAATGAGGAGTACTATTTCAATATATCAGAAGTTAATTCATATATCATTGATAAACTTTGCGAGTAGCCCTGATCATGCACAGTGAGTAAAACAAAGATCCGTCTGAGACACGATCTGCTAAATCTTCTTCTTTCCCGCTGCTGCTGTCCGGAGTGTAACAGCTGTCAGATACGGATCCTGTAGCTTTTCACAAAGCTGTTGATCTGTCATTACTCACGCTGCCAGAAAGTGAGACGATGCTGAATATAGTGCGGGGCATTGTTCTCGTCATATTCCTCCTTTAATCCTCCGGTCAGAGGATGCTGCTATGCAAGGGCCTCCCGGGGTCAGATTACATTATGGTCCAGTGGGGTGACTCATTATCCTTAAACTGTACTAATACACATCCTCCTGTGTGTTGTTTGTTACTGTTAAAGTACAATTAGGTTAGAAAAATGTCTTTCTAGACATATTTGGTTGTATTGGCTATGTATATATTCTCACAGTTGATTGGCTGTGTCCTCATCCTCCGCTTCATTTCGTCCTGTTTGCTGCTTCAGGAGCCCGACAGACCCGCAGCCATGAATACCAAAGAGAAGGTGAGTCAGTCCTATTCCACAGTGTTAATCCTGCGTGCACCGAGAGGGGACACGGCGTCCTACATGGCAAAGACCTGGCAGTGGTTATCATCCCGAGCCGTTATCAGCATCCCTGAGAGCTTTCCCCTTGACTTCATCCTAATAATAAAGTTTTATCTTTTCACATGCGCGGCTGCAGCGAGTGGTGACGAGTTGGACGCTCACTAGTCTTTCCATATATATTCCACGACACATGTACGGGGCATATCAGACATTTTCCCCTGCTGGTCAGCTGAGCAGGAACACATCCTGGGTCCTGAGGGAATGTCTGAAGTTTTAAAATGTCCAGTTTGGGTTGAAAAATGTGGATGCAAATCAAATGTCATTTTGTTTAAGGTGTCCACTTTCTGGCAATTTGATGTTTTACGTTTGACAAACTTACAATAACTGTTTGATTTAATTGTCTTTTGCACTTTGAAAAATTGCTGACAAATATATGTTTTTCCACAGCCGAAGTCAAAGATTACAGCTTCTCGTAAGCTCTCCCTCAAGGTTAGTTGTTATGAAATACAAGATGATGAAAATGATGTGTATAATAATCATCATGATCCGATTACTCAAAAATATTGCACTGGATCCCATTTAACACTATTATTCCATTAAATAATTATGTTTTCATACAATTCAAGGTCAATATTTATAATATGGTCATTTATTCTAATGCTAAAACCACTTGGAAAAGCAGAATTTGCACATTAAACCTTTAATCCATCAGCTAGTTTAGCTAACTATGTCGATTGTCCACTATCTATTTCACCTTTGATCTTTTCAATATTTTCTCTATAGATATACGTCCATAATTTAATCCAACTATTTAAGAATTGGCTCATATATGAAAACTCTACACACATAACCTTTAGGCTTTTTTAAACGACCGATAGAAACTGTTACTTCTGGTTAACACCGCTGCTTAATTGTTAGCTGGATGTCTTCTCTTAAAATAATAATAAACTTATAAAAGATGTTGCTAGTGTACACATGTTTTACCGAATATATAAATTTAATATTAGCACTTGGAGTCTGTTGCGTTGTAGGATCAGGCTGCAGTGGCCCTCCTCTGATTCCCATGCCTCGTTTTGATTGATATTTTTCTGTTCAATCAGATGCTTCTCCTCACTCGAGCCTGTGAGGATTTGGAGAGGGAGAGGCAGGACCGGGAGGAAGAGAAAGTCCGTCAGATCGCAGAGAAGTTGCCCCCTTTGCAACTCTCAGGATTGTCCCTGGAAGAGCTACAAGTAAGGGTCATGAACCACAAATGACCGTTTCAGAAAATGAATTAAGATGTCTCATTAGATTTAAATAATATAATAATTTATTTAATTTTTTCCCAGAAAATATGCAAGCAGCTATTTGCTCAAGTTGATGTCGTGGATGAGGAGAGGTACGACTGTGAATACAAAGTGGGCAAACACAACAAAGATGTGAGTCTCTCTGAACAATCCTCCCGCACCGAGCACACATTCCTCTTATCTCGCACAGCTCAGACAATATCTTGAAAAATGAAAAAGTTTCTTTCCCTGCTTTGAATGCAGAGAGTCAAACCTTAAAACTTGAACTTTGAACATGAAAGTTGAAAGTTTGCTTGAACTTCTGCCACTTTGTCTAGCACCATACTTTGAGATCGCACTTTTAGCAAATGTGTTTCTTAAAAAAGAAAAAAGAAGAGAAGGCTTGGCCAGTGAAAGGAAGAACTCCCCACAGAAATTTCAGTGTAGCTTCTGGTACATTCTTTTTTTAGATCCATGAGCTGAAGTTGAAAGTACAGGACCTCGGAGGCAAGTTCAAAAAGCCTGCCCTGAGGAAGGTGAGGGTGTCGGCAGACGAGATGATGAGAGCTCTCCTGGGCTCCAAGCACAAGGGCTCCATGGACCTCAGAGCCAACCTCAAGTCTGTGAAGAAGGAGGACGTCAAAACGGACAAGGTAACTCGAGACCCCCAGAGCTTTAGTCTGTCAGTCGGGTGGAGCTTCCAAGTGCACAGGGGGGGAAAATACACATGTCAAAATGTCTCTTTTTCTCCATGGAATAAGATATGTTTTAATTTGGATTTCACTTCTCTCTTCAATCCAAGGTGCTCACGACTGAAGTGGGCGATTGGCGTAAGAACGTGGAGGCCATGTCAGGCATGGAGGGCCGCAAGAAGATGTTCGACACAGCCGGCGGAGCACAGTGATCCATTAAAGGAGGGGACAAGGAATCTGTCCAGACAGAAAGTATCCAAACGCTAATTGACGTAATGTAGGAGTTAAGTGTTCGCTTTATGACCATTTTCTTAATAAAGCCTCCAAGAGTAGGACGAGTAAAGACCCACAGTTTTTATTGCTAAAGAGTTTCCTTTTTGTTGTGTTTTCTTATGACATCTTTAGACATTTGAAGTGGATGAATAAACAGTTTCAGTCGTGTTCTATATCTGTTGACTTTGACTTTATCATGTTTCATTTCGTTGGCACCCGTGTGGTTTTATGAGCTGATGACGGATTAAAAAAAAGGAAGATGAACAGTCGAGGCAAGGGGACGACTGTTGTTATGTTCTGTGCCTAAATTAACCTTCATCGTGGTTAAATAGAGGTTGTTGACGCCTTCATGAAAGGAGGAGTGGAATTATAAATTCAGTGTATCTGAAATTGTCACAAGTTTGTTGATATAATAAAGATATATCAGAAAAATAATTAGTTTTCCTTGAGTGCCTTGGACCTATGGACCAGAAATGATGGATCACACTGAACGATGGTTCGGATCATTTTCTGTTTGAAAACACTTTTTGGGGATAGATCAGCTTATCAGACAATTGCAGGAAGTTGAGACTGTTTGTCTACAGGTTCGCGGGATTGCTAGCAGTCTTTGCCATTGATGATATGTTACTTGAAGTTAATTCCTTTTCTCTATTCAAACTGAAAAACGACCACCATCCAAATGAGTATGTAAGTCTTTAATCTGCTCCCTAAATCCAAATGTGAAAACAAAGACATGAACCTTGATCCAAACTCTCAGGTGTGAAAACTTTCTTAGTCTCTCATTCTTCTAAATGACAGACACACGCACCTTTATTTGACTAGGTCTCCAGTCAGGGCCGGGTCTAGACAGGCATGTATGAGGGGGCAGCCACAAATCTTGAGGGGGCATTGTGCCTAACCCTAACCCTAACCCTATTTAGTTTGAGGGGGCACAACATTTATTTGAGGGGGCCAGGCCCCCTCTTGCCCCTGCCTAGACCCGGCCCTGTCTCCAGTTCTATTTAAAGTCGTCTGATGAAAGAACTAAAAACCACAGTGGATGTAACTTTCCAGCAGCTGTTGAAACACCTGGGCCCGAGTATTTTAAGCCATGCTGTTGTCCTCCATGTACTCCCAGAGCTTGGAAAGCAAAGGCCTGAGCTGGACAGCACAAGCCACTGGCAGCGCTTTCCTACCCATCGCATACTTCCCCCGGGGGCTGTGGGCTACGTGTCAGTTGGCCGGTTGTGGTCTCTGCCCAGCCATTGTTATGTGAAGTATGACAGTAACACCAACAATAGCCTGAGGATCCCTCAGAGTGCTCTTCAGTTGTTGTACTATTTTGCCTTTGTAGGCTGGTTATGTTTCAAAGGCTGGTCGCTCCGGCATGTTAAAGATTCACAAACACACTCACACCTACACAATTTTGGGGGATAATAGCGTCTGAGGTTTGTGTTTAGTCACGCTGACATTTGTGCTCACGCTGCAAATCCGATACACACCCTGCTGTCTGCCCTTGCACTGAGCCTCGGCTAGGCGGTTCTGCCAGGTCCTGGCACAGGCTGCGTCTATAAATAGGTCCTGATGAGGGCGACCTTCACTCAGAGCAAACGTTCCAGATGTGACGCTCACGTCGGCGCCACACGATGGCGACTGTTTGAATTTGCTTCGAAAGGTCACGACGCTGCGGCCTCCCATGAAACACGCTGGGATGACAAACAGGTTCGAGTGTGGCTCGATGTGCCAGAAGCACCACAGTCAGTGTCAGTGATGGTTCGTGGGGAGGGAGGGGGGGTTGGCACACTGGTCACACTTGTGCTGTACTGGTAGTGCCACTTGATGGCAGTCCACAATTATACATCTACTGTGGTACATATACAGTAAAAACAAGTAATCATAATTAGCCTTAAGTTTTTAAAGACTTGTTGTGGTCAACTTCGGAAAGTTGAGCCAGTTAAAGCTCAACATCTTCTTGGATCCATGAATTGTAATCTTGGAGAAATAAAGAGGACCACACAGTTTATTCACTACATATTCCTCATATCACATATACACTCTTTTCTGAGAAGGCAAGAAAGAAATATTTATTTGTTCACTTCACGTCCCCATGTTGCTTTAGAGCCACAAACTGTCAACGCCCCTGTGAAAAGCTTGTTTCTGTGACCTGCTGTAGGTGTTTACAGCTTAATGTGCTGATAAATAAGCCGCTTGAGCCAAAATCCTGTTTCTCTTCCTGTGTGTACCTGGAGGTAATGACACTAAAAACGAGCTTTAAGAAAGAATTAGACTGGTGGAGTCGAGGGTTTAAACACACACATGCACACACACACACACACACACACACACAGGCACACGCACACACACACGGGCACACTGTATTCGCTCCCCACAGTTATAAAGTGTTAATTGGATTCCCAGTGATGGATGAAGCTCTTTGCACTTAAAGAAACATTCACAGGCAGTAATAAGAAATGACTGGAAACAGAATGATGAGTGTTTGTTCAGTTAAATTAAAGTTAGAAGTTGAACACAAACTGAAAGTCGCCTAATGAGACAAACTCGTTACATCCGCCGAGGACGTTGTGTTCTCATCTAACTGTCTCCCTTTCTTTAACGCTGCAATAAAGTTTTTCAACATTTCCGTTGATTCATAAGAATGATTTATTGATCTTCATGAGAAGAATTATAAAAATTTGGTGAATTTAAATACAGCCTTGGTGGAGGTGTGCACTCTACTAGTTTTATAACGTCTTATATTCTTATTCTTCTGCCTCGTGTTTAAATAAAATTATACGTGGAGGAGCTAAAAATGTATTATTGATTTTTAGCACACACTACCTGGTGAATTTGATATTGCAAACATGTTATTATAAAAACAAAACTTTATTAATGTTTCACTTTTCTCAACAAACAGTTTTACAAAGACGAAATAACACGAAACAGATACAACTAGAGAAAGCAGAGAAAATTGGAAAACTTTATCAAATCAAACAAATAAAAAAAGGGATAATCAGAGTAAATAAGCTGTAAATCATTTGTCAACTGAATGAAAAAGCTAAACAACGAGTTGAAAGGTGCTAAACCGTTCAGCAGAGGAAAGTTATATGAGAATGAGATGAAGAATATCGGCAGATTTCTTTCTCTCACTTGCAACCCATGAAATATTCACGCACCTCTTTTGAGTTGCTGAGCGTCGCCTCTTGAAACCTCCTCGTAGATATATACATATTTTTAAATGTGGTAAAAGCCCAACGATTCCCAGTGGGAGTTTGTTTCTGTCACCACTGTGTCCTCTTACCACTTTTGGAAATTGAAGCATAACAAGACCCTCAGGAAAATCATGTCTCCTCTTTTTCTCATTGAGGGAAAAGCTTGATGTTAAACTTAACGACCAATGACACTTCACTTCTGCATCTTAATCCCACCGCTGCACCGTCCACACCCACACACCATCACATCTACTGGTTTAAGATAATCTATAATGGGTGGCTGTGGCCTTGCCCCCCTCTCGTTATTGATCTCCTCCGAGCTAATAGGGAAGCAGAGGAGGCTGACAGGTATTGGTTTTTGGAAACCGAAGCTGGTCAGGGGTCAGCAAGTTGCACAAATTAAAGATTCCCTCTTGCTTTAATCAGGTGGGTGGTTTTAAAAAGGGCTGCAAGTAAAAACTTGAGGATTAATCAGATTTCCAACATGACAAGAACACTCTTTTGAAGTTGTTGGTTTAGTTTCAATTTAATTGCACTTATTCAATTTGAAACTTGATTAAAAATATAAAGCTTTCAGGGTAAATGAAACCTCAGCGCTGACGTTGCAGTTGGAATCAAAGTCGTCCAGGTGACACTCGCAGAGAGAGACTTGCTCCCCCGATGCCTCAGGTCTCCCTGCAGCAACCGTGTCTCAATACATTATTAATAGCGATGTTGGAGTGTTGGCAGAAGATAGAAGATAGAAGATATTTAAAAAAATCTAACATGGAGGTGCAAGTTTGCAAAAAACAGCTGCTTATTGGCTCTGTAGACTTTGAATGAAGATGGACGAGATGATAGCGTCTCAAAAGTGAAGCCAAATCATCTGGATCATCGCCCCCCAGTGGCTGGCTGCAATATTAATCAATTAACCACTTTATTACGGACACCCTCCATTTTAGCCCCTTTTACACAATCCCCATTTTAGTTGACTCAAAGCTTGAAACTCCTTCTGATACTCACCTGCTCCTCTTTTATCTGCACCTCCCCACTTTGTGCAGGGACACTGGGGTAGATCAATAAAAAGAATAATGGGTTTTACCCACAGATCGAATATAAAAAGGTTCTACCTGCACTCACCTGCAAGCAGAGTCCTTTGTGAAAAGAGTCTGCAGTGTTGTTTGCCTTCAGTGTGGGTCCCTCTTACTCTTAATGGTTTCAGCTGAAATAAGAAACCTTGATACCCATCATTCAACCTTATTTTCAGCCACTCAAAGCAGAACCTGGCACTTCGGTCCAGATTGGGCTGATTGGCTTAGATGTCTTGGTCCCCAGAGGATGAATCCTAATGACCCTGGTGGCCCTCTAGCATTGATTGTTTTGATTAAGGTAAAAATATTAGAACATATTGCTACAGCAGGCGAGTACACAATAAAACTAGACTGGCACTCAGTAGAGTCGATGTTGACATAACAACTATACCACTATATTGTGATTTTTATTAGGATCTGCAGCTAATTACACACACTCATATATATCATTCCTCTAGATTTAAATGATCTTTCAGAAGAAATGATTATTCCCTGGTAAAAAATGTCAAAAAAGCCCTTTCTCGCTATTACAAAAAATCCTGGATCTACCCATTTGTCAGAATTCAAGCCAACATTTAATTAGGTATCTCCTGGTCCGTGTCCCATCCTTCCATTAAGGGTCATGGAAATCCACTTGGAATTCCTGCTTAGAACAAAAAGATGGATAGGGGCCGAAACACCACCTCTCTGGGGGAGGTGAAGATGAGCACTGTAGGACCCAATTTCCCCTTAATAGCGTTAGAAAAAGAAACTTCGATATTTTATTAAAACAGCCCCATGCAGTGTAAATACAAATAATCATGTTTGCCACTCGGCTCTCGGTGTCAATAACTTTGTGACTCGCTCATGTGTGAAGTAATGAACTGCGGCGTCACAAGCAATTAATCTCTACCTGACATTTATTGCTCCATCGTGTCGTCTGCTCTTACTTGTCTCTTAATGTCGTTAATGCTCCAAACTCCTCGGAATAAATGTTTTAAAATCTGTTTCCCCCTCTTCATCAACTTCTATTCATGAACTCTCTCGACTTCTCCGGCATCACTCGCGAGCAGGAGGAGAGACAACGACAGCTTCGGCTTTGATAAATCTCTCCCTCATAGCATTGTGTCTTCTGTTCTCTCTTAAGCTTTTCCAAAGGGATGGTAATGACGCACAAAAACATCCAGAACCAATGAGTCATCTCTTTGGGCTTAAAGTCTCTCATGTTGCAAGTCGAGTCGGGCGCACGCAACAAGTCATTTATCAATATTAATGAGCGCACGCTGAACCCCATGAGCCACCGAGTGAAGCAGTGTTGTTTTATTACAGTCGGAAGATTTGTGGAAAGTGAGTTATCCCTCTAACTGCAGTTGTGAGGGAATGAATAAGAGCCATCACATCAAATGGAGATGTTTTAAATGTATATAATATAAGTGCCGAGCGTCACGGCTATTCAAAACAGAGGTTGAAAGACGACTCTCTGATTCCCAGACTGTTGCTCTGGGTTCACAGCGGTGCGCTCAGTGTGTGTCTGTTGGATTCTGCATCAAGATCCACTGAATAATGAGAGAGCGAACGTCTTCTTTCAACTCAGCAACCGACCCGGGATGCAACAGAACTCAAGCTGAGAACTTTTAAACTTCTCTCTCGTTCAGGGGCGGAGGAATTAAAAAATGGGAAATTTGCTTTCAGACGTGCACTGGTAATCTCCTGACATTCTCCAGAGGTGCTGTATGCGAGAGGTGTCGGAGCGAGAGGCCTGCAAACTCTCTGCAAAGTTTTTATCCAGCTAGCCCCCAACTAAAAACCCTGGATGATGTCCAAATGAGCTGATGCATGAAAACAGCAGGAGATGCACTACTACTGCCAACAGCACTATGTGGCAAGGGTTGATGACGTCTATAACATGGAAAAGAACAAATATCTCTGTCCATGGCCCAAATCGGAGGCATTCTCAATCATTCAATCAGTTTTAAACATCTCTTCCTTTTACGTTTCTTTTTTAAAAGTTTTTATGATCTCCAGACGCGGTGGGACTTGATTATTCACGACACACTTTGAGCTCCGTCCTTGTTGTTTCAGATCAAGGAGGTGTGACCCCCCCCCCCCAGGCTCCGGGCTGCTCTGTGAGGTAATTGGAGTTAAAGGTGGGTCGCACCTCTTCCAACAGAGAGTCCATAATAAGTACGGCTGAACCTTACAGACGACACCCAAGCACCAAAGTCACTGCTGGCTTCTTTTTTTGACTATTCTGCTGCAAAACCCATTTTTGGCTCTTTCCAGGCATGTGCTGCAGCTCGGGTGCACAAGCTGTTTTTCACTTCCAGCAGCTTGTAAAGCAGCCATATGGAAGGAAGGGGCCTGGCTGCACCCGCGCTGGCTCGCCACCGTGGCCATAATAACTCACTCCCGCAAGGGCATGTGATATTCATATTTCCTCCGAGCTGTGCGAGGAGAAAGTTTGATGCAAGTTTCAAGAGCGACCTCCTCAAGAGAAAGTGAATATAGGAATCTGGTTGGGTTTGTATCGTCTCTCTATCCTCACAACAAACAGCCTTAATCACAGCAGATGATTAATCTCACTCCTGTTCGGGATGAATCCGGGCAACCATTAGACTCTGACACTAATTAACAATAATTTACATGGGCTGCATCTCGGAACCCTTCAGAGTTCAAAAAGACATTCATCAGCGTATAAAGTTCTATCAAACAAAAAACAACACAAGTAATTGGGCCACTTACACATGCAAACACAATTATGTCGACAATAGAGAGTAAAGTCTTCGCTCAAAAACTAAGGAGGAAATCTGAAACATCACACTGCAGGAAGCAGAGCAGCTGGGTAACGTTTAGGTGAAGACCATTTCCTGTCCGTGCTAAAGCTGCATAAACACTTGTTTTTGTTATTAAAGTCTGAAACACCAACACACAGACTGACTCTCTACAGCCTTCCCCTAATTTGCAAAGATTCATGCAGCTCAAACCAGACGGGGAAGTCTAGTCCTCCCTCCAAACTTTATGATCAGTCTGCATCCAAGAAACTCTCTGAAATTGATGAGTAGGCACACACTACAGAAAACCCTGTGTACATCTACCTGCAAAAAAAAGATCAGTACGTGATCCCATCATTGACGTGAGAATGAGTCGACAGATTCAGTCAGCCCAGTGGGAGGTCGGTCTGAAATCACTGGCATTTCACTGTAGTGCGGTAAATTTGCCATTTTGCAGTGCTGTCCGAATGTTTAACAAAAGTTTTGATGCCCTGAATAGCGGACTCATTGTATCCCACAATGCATCATGGAAAGTAGTGTACACCAATTTTAAAACTGTTATAGCGTTCATCTGTAATATATTCCTGAGCATCACAGCAACGAACCGTGGTAAACTAGTTTATTCCTACATATAAACATCCCCATTTTTTTTTGCCGAAAAATATAAATGTAGATTAAACTTTTTAAATGTCTTTATTCAACAGACCCTTAAGTTGTGTTATCTGCACATCTTGAATCATTGTAGTTGACAAATTGACTGTTTTTTGGGTGGCAAGTTAAATATATTTAATTCAAGATTAGACTGATTCAGTGAGGTGAAACGCTCAAAAGACACGTTCAAAACCGATTCTCCCATGTGACTCCTGCGTTTCCTTGCGTGTTGACGTCACGTGTCCACTACAGCCCCGCCTCCTCACTCCACTGATGCTGCTCTCCTCTTGCATCAGCACCATTTCTGGTATCCTCACACAGCATCGATCGAGAGAGGGAGAGGGAGCACACGAGAGAGAGAGAGAGGGAGAGGTACCCAGCCCCTCCAGAGTGCAGAGGCGTCAAACGGCCGCCAGAGCATCCCGGTTACGCACCGTTCCGAGGCCCCAGAAGCGCCAGAACCAGCTGAAGGAGAAGTCAGCGTAGCCGGGCACACGGTCGCAGCCGCAGTCAGTGATGGAGAGCCTGCTGGATAATCCAATGAAAGCCGTTCTGTACCTGAAGGAGCTCACCACCATCGTCCAGAACCAGCAGAGCCTGATCCAGACGCAGCGCCAGCGCATCGACGAGCTCGAGCGCAAGGTGGAGGACCTGATCGGCGAGAACCGACTGCTGCGCGACCCGCACCACTACGTCCAGCAGCCGGCTCCGCATCAGCAGCACCACCACCACCCCCACCACCACCAGCACCCGACCCACCGCAGCGTCAGTCCCCAGGCGCCGGCCCACCTCCATCACCCGCACCCGGGGAGCAACAAGGCTGCGGTGCACCAGGCGCAGCTTCAGCAGCAGCAGCAGCAGCAGCATCAGCACCAGCCACCACCGCCGCAGCAGCAGCAGCAGCAACAGCCGCCGCAACAGCAGCAGATCCCCGGTCTGTCGGCCCAGCCTCAGCAGCAGCAGCAGCACCATCAGCACCACCATCAGCAGCAGCAGCAGCAGCAGCCATCACCCGCTGCTCCGTCCTCCCACCACCCGCAGCAGCTGCAGCTCGTCCCCACCTCGCCGCAGTCGCCCAAAACGAGCCAAGCCAGCCCGGACTCCGGCGAGGAGGACAAGAGGAGCCCCTGCTGCAAGTCCCTGGTTCCGCAGACTCCCACCACTCTGTGCCGCTCGGTTGGACTGGCCAGGAAAACGGAGTAAGTAGTAAAAAAAAACAAGTACACTATAAAGACTGTTCCGATCTCAGCAACCTGATTTGGTCATATTCAAAAAAATCCTTTTCATTAAAAAACTAGAACCAACCTAGAAGTCACCTCGATATGAGGCTTGTTCAAATGGGATTCGGTATTAAATCCAGTGACCTTAATAAATATGGATTTTTTTTTTCAGTGCATCCAATTTTGTTCATCTAAAAATAGCCAATGTGTTTGTCCAGAAAGAAGATGTGATATCCTCAAGGGCCCGGACACATAATGTCACCGCTCTGTCACCACCTGAGGAACAGTGTCAGCTGCAAATGTGGGAAATGTCAAAAAGAGAAGCTGTTAAAAGAAAAGAAAAACAGAGAAATATATTTATTTACTAGAAATTAAACTAAAAATCATCCCAAAAAAGTATCATTCTATAAAGTGTGCATGACTTTTGTCCTCACACATGATTAACCTCACATCCCCTCATCTAGCTAAGGCTTAATTTTCTGACAGGTAATTTTCTCTCCTTCTGTATTTTCACATTACTCACTCAGTCGTTGGCCCCTTAAATCAATTGGATGCTTAATGGATATTGATTTGGAGGAGCCAGGCTGGCATTTTAACGGTGCCGCTTATTAATTCTGCACCAAGGGATGCTGTCAGGAGTGGATGGGATCGGACCCTGGAGATGAAGTGTGTTTTTTAGGGCGACTCCAGCAGGAAAGTTTGGTTAAATAATGGCGTGTGCTCAGGTGGAGTTGAGGTTGGATCTGTTTCCGGGGCCCGGGCTGATGCAGCGATTTCACAGGTGCAGTGAGAGCTCTGTGGAGAGACGGTGTAAACACACATCTTAGGACGAGCGAGGCATCGGCTCCTCTGGGCACATCACTGGCTCTCAGCTCTCTTACATCTTCGCATTTGACAAAAAAACACCTCCGATCAAGGGGCAGACTGCGACTGCTCGGCGCTCATTAAGACAGCAGCAGAAAGATGTGAGGGACGCATAATAGCGGAGATGGAAATGCGTTTTATGGTTGTGGTGCTAATAAGCCTTGATAAGCTTGAGTGTTCCTCTGTGAAGACATTTCATGAGTCAGCGTCATCTCAGTGGCGTCATGCAGAGCTGCTGTTGCAGACTCAGGACGATGTGATCATCCTGCACAAAGTGATCATCCTTTTAGTGGAAGTCGCCTTAAAGATATAATATTTGACAGATCTTCATTCAAATGTCTAAACACGACTAGAGGGTTTAAATTGTTTGGAAAATATTTCAAATAATGTTTAAAACCAGAGAAATCCTGCATTTTGGTCAAGGTGACGAGATGCTTCACATTATTTATTGAGACATATCTGCTTTACATGTGGTTTTGACCTTCTCCTCTGTAAGGTTCAAGGCAAAGGATGTAGGACGAAGGAATAACACACCCCAGTTAGCCAGTTAGCCAGTTAGCTAGTCAGCCAGTCAGCTGTTTTGTCTGTTCTGTCCCTTGTAACGCAATCTGTCATCGCCGTTTAGGGATTAATCTGTAATACATTACATCATCTATAGCCATGATTTGCACAGCTACTCCCATGATCCCTCGCTGCTTCACGACATCACCCAACTTGGTATTTACGTTATTGATTTGATTGGGAGCCCCCTAGTGGCAGAAGTGTTCAATCGTCCAGTAAAAATCTTTCAACCTGGGCTCAGTTGGCTGCAATGGCCGACCATGAGGTAAAATCACGAGGATAACTAAATAAACCATATATAATTCCATGAATCATGTTAATAACGGTCTAGCTTCCAAATATGAAAACATTTATTAAACATTTCCTCCCTGGTGATTATGGGTGTTCGTGCATCCTCTCCAATATCGGGAACAGAGTAGCCTTAATCGGTTGTCTTCTGTGATGTCAAGAAAACATTAGATTCATTCAATGTGGTTTAATAAAGTATATCACAATTAACATATTCCTTTCAATCAGAAGTAATTCAAAGTGCAACAATGGTGACATCTTCATCTGCATGTTTTTTAGTGGCTTTAATGAAGATTCATGGTGTAATGATGTTGACTCAGCAGATTCCATTTGGCTCTCTGGCTCGGGAACAAAACACTTTTAATTGTCAAAGTGAAAACAAATCTCGACACAAAGGTCTAAATCAATTAAAAGCATTTGCATAAGTATTTCACCGCCTCCACACTGCAGTTGTTCCCCCCTCCTCCCCCCCAACGACACACAAATTCTTCTTTGCAAACCTGCAGCTACAGTCACAAATGATCGACTTCAAACCGAGAACATGACATTAACTGTTTGTGTAACGATTCCTGCGTCGCTCTGGTTTTGACTCCGGTGCGTCGCTCTGGTTTTGACTCCGGTGTCTTTCTGGTTGCGGTTCTTGTTGCAGGTTTCCTTGCAGACTGCGGTTTCCTCTAGATGCTCCTTGCATGTTTGCTGCATTCGATTACTCTCCCTGTCCGTCCATGTGCCGATGCAGCAGAACAGCAGCTTTTCTTTCCCTCAGTGCAACATCATTATCCCCCCTCTCCCCCCCTTTGATTTAATGATGTGACAGAGTAAAACGCTGGAAAACTTATAGGCACTGTCCACAGCATCGAATGTTCTCTACTCTCCAACATCAAGGTCACATGTATATCCTCTACTGGAGCCACACACACACACACACTGACAAACAAACGCACGCAACGCACATCCCATCTGTTCCACCCGGCTGCGTCTGCATTGTTCCTGTTAATCCTCGTCGATTTATCGCACCGTCAAGACATAATTCCCGAAAGGTGCGGGTCAGGAGCAGTGAACAGCAGCATACACACGAGAGGTAACACAAGGGCCGTCACGTGGAGTCACCCAGACACGGAGAAAAAACACACAATACACAAAAGATATTAGCTGCGCAAAATAAATGGGGGAGTGTGCGGATTAAACAAGTGGATGCTCTCTCGGCAGTTCTGCAGAATGATGAACAATGAAAGAGGAGAGCAGAAGAAGAGAGAGTGAGACAGAGAGAGAGAGAGAGAGAGAGAGAGAGAGAGAGAGAGAGAGAGAGAGAGAGAGAGAGAGAGAGAGAGAGAGAGAGAGAGAGAGACTACTGTATACAGCCCTGTCTTTAATTTAGAAGCAGTGACACATGAAAGGCGGGAGATGTGACGCAGCATTGTCATCTCCACTTAAAGTGATGATCCTGGTCAGACAAGATGGTGTGGCGCTGTGATGTCAGTGCAGCGGGAGAGGTGAAGTGTTTCTGATAACAAGACGACAACAGGAACAAACTGAACAATACGTTGTCTGTCTACTTCTCCAAGTTCTTTTTATATAGTGGGAACTATGGGCACAAGTTAGCAGAGAGCAGTCTTTGAGATTCAGGGGGTTATGAATTATGTAAGAGGACAACCTGTCACCCCTCGAGGGACAAGTTTGACATTTCGGTAATTACGCTAAATAGATTTCTATAAATAATTAAATCAAATCGTGTTTTACGTTGTTCTGCTCTTGAATAATATTTTGGGGGATTATCACTGAAGATTTGTTACCTTTTGTGGATGCCTGTGTCTTTTTTCCAAAAATGAAATCGCAGACTTTAGGGGCATTTTCCCACCTGAAGGTCCCGACCAAGGTTCTTTCTTTATTTCATTGGTTGAAGGTCTCCTGGTTAGTGTTGGTTTCACTTTGCAGTTTATAGAGCGAGCTAAAGTTTTACTTCCTGTCATCTACATATCAAGTAACCTATTTCCCGCGAGGCACTGGATTTCCAACTCAACCCCCATTTCCCCATCTGATCCACGTGTCTTAACTGGATTAAAAACCGGAGCAGACGATCCATTGCGAAGCTCCGAATGAAAAATGAAACGCTCTCTGACTCGTATCACTCGTCCCTCATCTGCTCCAGTGGCTTCGTTTGAGTGGCACATATCAAGGAGCTGCCTTCAGCTCGGCACACAGAGAAGGAATGTGGTTGAAAAGGTTGTTTCTGCCGCGAACCTCGACTTCACCGACGGAGAGTGCGACTGTGTTAGTGAGTCTGAGGAGGATTCTTCAGGGGCCCGTGTGATCTGAGGGGAGCCCTCGGCGATCCACGCTACCCCTCTTTCTTCCTCCTCCGCTACTTTCTCTGTGACTCCCACTCCTCCAGCTTCCATTGTACCGACGCTTGTTCTCTCCCGATCCTTCGCGTCTTTGTCCACCTGCCTCATTACTCCATGACGGTTCTTCCTCTCTTTTCCCCGCGCTCCTCTGCATCCCCCCCCTCTCTTCTCCTCTAATCAGCAGCTTATGCTTATAGTAGCCACCTCTGCAGACTGGATCAGTATTCAGCCCCATCCTCTCACCATCACGCTCTCAGCCACTCTACACAAGTCCCGGCTGGGCTGCAGCTTTCAGTCCGCCCTGTCCTTTGCTATAAACGCTCAGGGGGGGGGGGCTGCCCAAGTGTGTGTTTGTGTGTTAGAATGAGAGCGTGACAAGGTTGTGGCCGTGTTTCCACGAGGGAGATGCACTAGGTGTATAGGTGAGGTTATGTGCTTGTGTGTGTGCAGAGGTGCGTGAGGGTCTGACCGGCAGCAGGCCCATAGCCTGAGGTGGAAATCCTGGGGTTCTCATATGGCTCCAGGTGCTTCTCCCTCCCCTACACACTCTCAGTTATCCTAAGCCACTGCTCTGACGCACAAAGCACACAAACCCTAACATGCCACATGCCACCTGGCAGCCCTCGTGTTTTCCTACATTCGCTGTGCCCCCCCCCCCCCCTCATGCCCTTGTTTTCCTCCCACCAGCCCCCTCGAAACCAACCAGAGACCAGGATACATCTCGTACGTGCCTGCACCCCGTCTCCTTCAGGATTGAAGTGGGGCGAGCACGTAGCACTTAGAGATGGGGGAGCTCAGCACACACACACACGTGCACACACACACATGCACACCCAGGCATACATTACAGAGTGGCCCCGCTGAGCGCCTGCTGGATGCTGCAGTGTCTCCTTGTTCTGATGCTCTTAGATCAATGAGCCTGGAGCTTTGCCAGCGCAGGCTCCACCTGCTCTGCCGGCCCTTAAGAGTCCTGCTAGCCTCCATCACGAGGTATTCCTATTCTATACCTCCTGTTGTATTATCTTGAAATAACAGGATTCAGACTTTATAGGAGCAATTTGTGACCGACACAAGGTTAAAACCTCAGAGCGACGCTTAGCCGTGTGAGCTGTGAGCTAAGAAACTCATGAAGAATTAGATTTGCTTCACCTTCCTCACCAGAAGTTGGCAGTATCGGTTATTTCTTTGTTTACAAGTATTTCTTCTAGTTTGCTCCCTTCAAATATTTCAATGTCCTTACAGTATTAGGGCAAGGTCACACAATACAGGAATAGAGCAGAGGCAGAGCTTCACCTCAAGATTGGAGAATTCTAACGTACGTGTTGCACTGCCCCTAAAACCCATCAACTACACAACGTAATAACTGGTTTTAACCACAATCCCACTCTTCTCCAAGTCTGTAGTAGTTCTTACCACTTTATCATGAGTGGAGTTAGCAAAGAAATGCTTGTTTAAACATCAGGAAATTGGTTTCAAGTCCAATATTCTCTGATCTGTAAGTTCTTTTGTTGTTCTCTACCAACAGCTGAGGAAAATGTCCGAATTATAAAACCCTCTTTGTGGGTTCGACTTAGTTTGAACAAAGTTCTTATGCAATCGAACATGTTTAAAGTTTCAGAGGCACAATATATAAAGAAGGCACCACTCTCTATATGAAGAATCATGGCCTGAAGAACAAATGCTGAAACCATATGTATAGCCCAGTATCCTCTGTAAGAAATGAGGACATATATCTTGTTTTAATGATTTTAGTGAACGCAGTCTTTAAGAATGACAGTTCCCTGCCGTCCTGGAGCCTGAAGGAAAAGTCGACCCACCGCTTCTCTGCATGTTTGACTCCTAAACATGTGCAGGGGCCTCTTCCCGTACTTCTCTCTATCTCTCGTTGCCCCCTGTTCTCTTTTCCCCCCTCCACCATCACATGTGGTGGAATCTCCTCTCTCTCACAAGCCGCCCCGTGCTGTTTCCTCTGCGTCCCCTCCCCCCCCTCTGAATGGGAATCACGTCTGCTTATGACAGGGTGGCTTGGCTCCTGCTGCCGCTGGAAATCCAAATCATGAATATCACATTTGGTGCGTAAAGCTTTTAAATTGCTTCATTTCTCGGGAGGATGTAGCTGCTGGGTGATTCCTGACTTGCAGGTGGAATATTCTTTAAAAAAAAATGGATGCACAAGTTGAGCAAAGCTAAAGACAGCCCCAGTTGCCTGTAATCCAGCGATGTGTGTTCACCTGTGTGCGTTCTAGAGTGGATACATTTGTGACTCTTGCATTTACATTTGTGTGTGTGTATGTGTGTGTGTGTGTGTGTCGGTGTGTGTGTGTGGCAGAGGCACAGAATCAATATTGTGAAGACGTCCATCTCTAAAATTTCTAAAATCAAACATCATAACCTTCCACGGTATTCACGGTTGTTATATTTGAACCAAACTCCATTACTTTAAATGTCTCAATGTAAAAATACTAAAATAGTACTAATATGGATTTTGCGTATCTATTCAATATATTCTGTCCTCTTTGCGGCTGCCTTTTCAGGAATTGCCAAATGTTTAGTTTTAATCTACAGAGAGGTGAATGTACGTATGGGCTAGAACCATCCACACAGATTAAAGCAGGGCAGGGACCGAATAACTGCACACAACGCAGTGAGTGAGGGGTCCCAGAGGGTCGAGGAGACCACATGTTGACCCACTTTCCTTAAAAACATGGCTCCAGTTTATTTCCAGTGCATCTGTTTGAAATCAATCTAGATGAGAGATAAACAGGTTGTCCTGAGCATCAAGCACTCCTTGTAATATAGTCCCCCACATTGTTTTTATTCCCTGAGCTAAAATATTCACTCGTCTGATTGATGCATTTAATTTCTCCGTACACGTGAGCAGGGCCTCTGATGAGCGACCGGCCCGGCGTCATTATGATCCAACATGTTCTCAGCCCCGGTTGCAGATGGAAAATCACATCAGCGTCTTCATCTGGAGTCACTTCTGATTGCATAAGGCAAGATGATCGTTTGATTGAATAATCAAAGCTCGACTTCCTGTGCGTCCCTTTGATTACACATGTAAAATAATGACATTATACAGATTTGTTTTGTTTAGAGCTGCCTACATGTGTCAGATTGGTATTAAAAAAACAAATAAACTTTGCATTGATGAAAACACAAGTGTGTGCTCTTCGACAGATGCTCGGCGACATTTAAAATGTAACGACTGCACAGTTTGTCAGTGCGGAGGTAAAAAAATCACACAGAGACAAGTGTGGCACTTAAAGACACCCCCCTCATATCTGGCTCTTATACTGGCTCCTTAATGCATCACAACCTGTTTCATCTTCCACACAAAAAGGGCAATTAGCAAAGATAACAGATGAGTTGACCATCGTGTAAACACTTAGAAATACCTTGAAGATGATGCATCATATGGCAGTGTGTGCTCCTCTAGCGTTGGACCCTCACTTCCTCATTATGTGATGTGTTCAAATGATATTTTTCCTCACTTAATGGGCTCGTGCCTTCAGGGATTTCTCTAAGAGTTTAAGTAAAGGTTGAACTGGATGAAAAGACCACGCTAAGATGGCCGGACACCTAGAGGGCTGATGACGCTGTGGCATGACTCAAGCACGGTGGTCAGTGAGCTTCTGGAATCAAAAGGTCCTTGGAGAGAGCGAACAGTGTGCAGCTATGGGAAAAAAATGTCCGCCGCCCATCTGTCGCAGAGATTTCACCTCCCGAGAGCTTAGCGCTGAAAATCCCTCGGCAGACAATTCTAATTGTTTTTTTGCACCATGTGCGCCAGTGTGTGCGTCTGGGAGTGGACTCGCATGTGCGCCCGATGAGATTAAAAACTCTAAATATGAGCTCATATTAGAGGGAAAGAAATCCTGAGAATAATGTCGTAATATAAAATTATAGTTTGAATTAAATTACATTTGTCCAGTTGCCATCTGCATGTTATATAACTGTACCAAGCAATACCGCAATGCTTTTTTGTTTCCACATTATCAGAATCAGATGAAGTGATGCTCGCTGTGAGTATTGATAACTGCTGCATTGTTGGTCAGTGATGTAAAAATGACAAACTGATTTTTGGTCGTGAGCTTCTTATCTAAATGGATCTGGCCCACACCCATCACCCTCATTCAGCCCCACACACTGGGTGAACAGTGGCACTTAGACAACGCTCCTGTTTGCCAGATGTTGCAGCGAGCATCTTATCTCAGCCAAAAAATGCCCTCATCTATTTTGTCCCGGCCAGAAGAAAACCAGCGATGCATCATCAAGCGATCACGCTCTCTGGTGACCCCCCCTGAATTTGGAATTTAGCTGTTTAAGATTCATTTAACATTAACTTCTCAAACTAATCCCAGGAACACGAAATGTATAGTTCAGCTACTTGAACTAACTTTGACGTTAGCTTCTCGGACTGAGAGGACAGATGAGGCCTTGGATCCTGCTTTTCTCAAATCAGAGATTTATAAAGATGAAAAGTTTAAAGTGATTGATGCGCTTTGATTTTGATTGATAGCTTAAAACACTATATTTATATACTAAATAGCAGTAGTTTTTTCCCCGAGTTTATTTTTCAATCAGGAATAGCTTTAGGTTCTTAAGTTCATCTGTGTATTTATAGTTAAAGGCTTTTTGCTCTTATTAAGCATGTTAGGTATGTAGCATGTACGGGTATTATTGCGGTTCATTGGACGTTGCTCTCTAAATTTAACATAATCACCATGTCTTTTAAGAATGAGGCAGACCCACACATGTGTACGTGCGCACACACACACACAGACAGACGCGCACAGGCGCACATTTGCCTGGGGAAACGTCAGGTACGGTTAACTACACGACCCAGAGTAACGTTCAAAACAATCCACCTTAGGCTTCCAGGCATAGCAGAGCTGATCGGAACAGGCACAGCATGTCCAATCGGCTTTCCCCCAGTCGGCCCGACGCATCGCACAGAGCCTCAGCCAAGGCTCAGCCGTGACCCATTGTACTGCCGCACACAAGAAAAAAGAATCTGCATCCAGGTACTGATTCACTCTCTCCCTGCTTCCTCTGTGGAGCAGTCACCTCGGTCTCATAATTTCACATTTCCTTTTTGTTTCTGTGGGGTTTGAGTGGCATAGAATTAAATTCTGGTTTGAATGCAGAATTCCTCTGTATCCTCGAGCCACTGTTGGAAAATGACTAGCCAGCGTTTGTCTGTGAAACCCACGCAATGAAGTTTGTGTCTCCTTCTGTGACATTTGGGATTGGACGGTAGAAAAGTCCCCCCGGGAGTCAGATCGCCCCCCCCCTCCCCCTCCCATGCATTGTGGTTATGTCATCAACTCCCCGTCTGTCGACCTCTTGAACTCAAGGATTACATCATCAGGTACGCAGTGCCGGGTGGGGGGGAGGAGGGGCCAATGATGTGATCGGCGATGACATAGGAGATTTCGGTGTTCGGAGTGAAGAAGCAGATGACATAAGCAGAACTGTCTGAATGAGTCATGTGTGGGAACTGGAGTAAAGACGTTACCGGACGTGGATGATTTGTCACGTCGGCCCGATCCCCGTCCCACACACCCTCTCTCCCTTGTGTTAATTCGAACGCACAATGCCTCTGCTTTCCAGGACCATCATTCACAAACGATGGGTTCTATTCAGGACTCTTGGCCCCACACTCCCCCTCGTGTACAAATGGAAAATAATGTTGCTGACCCCGGAAGACTGAATTTGACCTCATCAGGCCCAAAGTCGGGCTGATACGAGACAACCGTGTCAATGTGATGATTGTCGAGCATCATTGTGAGGCATGGAAAATGTCTGTGGAATTTGACCGGCCGCCAAGTCCTCAGCAGATGGTCCTGCAGCAACACAGTGTAGCTCGATGCTCAATATGAGCTGCTAAAGCTGCTCAGTAGTGGAGGCACCAGCTGGAGATGGGGTGGAAACAGAAGGATAAACCGATGCTTTCATGGCTAAATGACTGACTGTGTTTTTACACCAGTTGAAATTGAGCGATTTTTACCTTTTTCATTCCTGAGTGAAGCTTGGGCCATTATGGGCCGACGTGTCCACCGCTCCTGTGGTGAAGCTATTGTTGAAATGTCTTTTTAATGGTTGTCTCAGACTAAACCCGAGTGGATAGTTTGCACAAAGAGAGCAGAATAAAGAGCAGCACAACAATCACAACGTTTATTTTCTAACCTTTGTTAGGTCTCCGATTGGTCCTGCAATTTCACTCGCTCTTGTCGAGAGACACAGACGAGTTCAGAACTTCTCCAGGAGTTCAGCGATACACAAAACAAACTTCTTTTTACCGTCCTTCTCCTCGATAGAACCGAACCACACATTCCACTTCCTGTCACACACATATGACTTGGCAGAAAATCAGCTTATGGAATCGAAAAGCTGCCCGAGAGATTGCTCACTGGAACCAGCCATTAATTTAATACCCTGTAATTAAAATGCATTTTTTACTTCAGTTTACTTCATTCCTTCACACTGACATCAAATTCATGGTATTTCATTTTATATTATGAAAAACGTCTCCCTCTGAGGGGATTTCTGGTTTTCAAAACAATCAAAGAGAGGAGTTTGTGTTATTGTTAGGTTGTGTGTTGTTAACATGGCTAAACTATATTTAAAATCCACTGACAACAATAAAAAAACCTTGTAGTGATAACACTTCGACGTAACATGCAATAAGTTTGAATGTTAGAATTTCCAATAAAAAGCAACAGCCCTCGAAGTTTGCAAATGTTGATGTTTGCAGGCTGAATGGGATTCCTTTGATGGCAAGAGGCTCTTTGAACTCCAGAAATCCTGAGATGTCACGTTAATGCACGGAATTTGGCTGAAAATACTTCTAACACAAACTTGTCCAGCAGAAGTAAATGCAGCTCGGTGTCAGAGGGAAACCCCCCCCCCCCCCCGACAAGCAAGCGCTCAGAAATGATACGCTCCTGCTCTTCCTCCAGGCCCCTCCTGATTTGTTGCCTGTTTTCCCTCCTCAACCCAAAGATTCATCTTTTAAGTTTTATTGGAGGGGGACCAAAGGGTTAGGAGGAACTCAAATGTCAAATGCAGAGGGAACTCCTTTGATTTTTTGGGGAACGACAGAAGAACCAGACGTTTACCACTGGTGTTTTATAAGTCCTCTGAAAAGATCTTAAAACTCTTGATATTTCCCCTGATATACACGCAAGCAAAATATAAAAATTTGCTCAAAACCCACACAAACCACCACCCACCGCCGTTCCTTTATCTTCCACTTTTCCCACCTGTGTACATAAACTGCTTTCAGGCAAGCACTGAACTCCTGAAATTATCCAGAGGGGGCTGTATATCAGTTTTCCCTGCTTCTCTGCCTCTAGCCCCCTCTAGAAATGCAGGATAATGTCCATTGAGCCTTGTGACAACATAGCAGGATACGGTCCGGGCCCAGAGTTCATGTTTGAACACGGTTTTGTATAAGTAAGATCTCGGGGGGGGGGGGGGGCATAAATGCAGCTTAACCAGAGAAATGGTGTCACATGGTTCCAAAAGGTGGATTCAAGTGGGCCAGAACGAGATTGAATGAATAAACTTCAAATGTTGCAGCTTTCCTGACACTGGCGCAGAATTCAAAAGGTTTCTTTATTTCAATACAAGGATGAAGTGATTTCTTTTTTTACCGTCTCCTCTTTTGTTTGCCCTTCTCTCGGGAAATGTGCTCTCGCTCTTTCTCTCGTCGATCTCCAAGCTCTTTCTCGGTTTCTCTTGCCGAAGGAGCTAAGCCGCTTGGGACGGCCCGAGAGTCTGCACTGACGTAAACCTTTTAAGCAAGCTTTTATTTATTTTTTATATATATATATATATATATACACTTTATATATATATTCACTGTGTGCGTGTGTGTTAAGACATCGATATGGTCGGATTTCGGGGCTGAAAAACGAGTTGTGTTTCAGTGTTTGTGTGGAAGATCACTGCAGTTATAGACTTAGAGGATTTAGTTCAAGGATATTTTGTATTACAGAAACATTTTGAGTGTCTTTTTTTGATTTACCCTGATCAAAGTGCATCTGGTATTACTACCATGAGATGAGCTGAATAAAGTAAAGTATTTTCTCAACTAATTTAATCTCAAGGATTGTGTTTCGGAGAGTGGAAAAGTGCCATTTTCCTCTTTTTCCTTTTTTCTAGGTGTCAAATTAAGTTGCTTGGTTTTAAACATATATCAATAGAAGGTTAATTTAGCCCCAGGATCTATTTTCAACCCACTTAAAATGTAGTTCTTACCTTTTCTAAAGCTGCGATTTGATTTTGACCTTGACTCTAAAAAGCATTTATCCCCAAAACAAAATAAATCAAAACAAACACGGAAATTAAATAATGGCCACAAAACCCGAAAGTGTATTTTTCCAGCCATGCGACCCAAACAGCCTCTCCACTGTAATGTGAATACGTTTGCCTCCTCCAAGGTCAGCTGTGTTTGTATTTACCATGTTTGGCCTTCAGGGGCGGACTCTAATGCAGCATATTATGTTATTTGAGTAAGCGGGGCGAGCGTGTTCACCGCTTTCCTCCCTCCGCTGCTGAGGAAATGGTCTGTGAAAACTAATCCATCAATTATTGCGAGATTGAGATATGAGATTTGATTCTCTCTCTCCTCTCACTCTCTCTCTCTCTCATCTCTCTCTCTCTCTCCTCTCTCTCTCTCATCTCTCTCTCATCTCTCTCTCTCTCTCTCTCTCTCGCTCCTCTCATCTCTCTCTCTCTCTTCTCTCTCATCTCTCTCTCTCTCTCTCTCTCGACTCTCTCTCTCTCACTCTCTCTCTCTCTCTCTCTCTCTATCTATCTATCTATCTAGCTGGAGTTCAATCAGCCGGCGAGCTATTGACACAGTAAAGCTGAATTCAACGGCGGGAGGAGCGCATCGACAAACACATTAGACACGAGGCGTTGAAACAGAACACAATGAACCGGTGGTGTGCCGATTATGCTCGCCCTTAAACACGCCCAGTGTGCGGAGCAGCTTATAAGAGCTTGTAGTTTTCTTTTTTTTTTATAGTTGGTATTAGCGTGTTTAGGGCACGGAGGGAACTCAGTCATCGTTGTGGAAGATCAGGAAGGCAGGTCATGCGAGTTCAATTTAATCTCCAGCACCCGCACTGATCAAACACTGTTCAAGGAGGGGTGTATGTGTGTGTCTGTGTGTGTGTGTCTGTGTGTGTGTGTGTGTGTGTGTGTCCTGTGTGTGTGTGTGTGTGTGTGTGTGTGTGTGTGTCTGTGTGTGTGTGAAAAAGGATGGTTTGAACCCTTGTTAATTTTCAACTACGCGGAGAAGAATTCCTGCTGATAGTCTTGTGGGGGAAATGTTTGCGTAATCCTGAACATGGAGATGAGGGATTGTCGTCATAATGAGCGTGTGGGTTTGTGAGATAGAAGCAAAGCAGAGATTAATTAGGATATCATAGCTGCGAGTGTTCTCCCACTGTGTGGAGCGAGCACCAGACTCGCGATATGTGACATGATAGTTGACCTTTTTTGGAGTTCATGCTGGCTGTGCCCCCTCGAGCTCTTTTTCAAAAACAAGGATCCCCTCATGAGCGAAAAAATTGAGATAAAAAATGCTTGCAAGCTGTTGTCTGAGTGCAAAGATGGTAAAACCTCCAAAGAGAGGCGGCAAAGACGATGGGCGAGATAATTGCGAGAAACCAGAGATCAAAGCAGACAAAGGTAGATGGTTAGGAGTGAATCAAGCAGCGATTTAAAAAGAGGGAGTTCATTTTCTTTCCATCCCTCTGCTCTCCTGTGAGGTGCTTTTCCCCAAATGGGGGGGGAAGCGATGACTCAAATATCGTCGACACGAGCCCGTGGGGATGTCAGTGTGTGTGTGTGATTGTGTGTATGTGTAACTAACTCTGCCGCACACACGTTGCTTCCTCACAAGTACAGCCAATTGATTGAATTCAAATGAGCTCTGCTGTTTTTCCTGCCTCCGTGCTGTTGTTGAGAAAAAAGGATGACTCAGCACTTTTGGAGTGGCTGAGGTCTTTATTCATACAAATAGGAGACGGCACACAAAGTGATTATACACACGATTGTGATGCTTTAGCTTTTATATAGTGAACTAATCTCAATTATAATAACCACAGAAGATATATAACAATCCAGAAATGACGCCAATATTACAAAATCTTTGGCTGATTGCATCATTTGTAATCCGACTTTGCACAGTAGCGATCTCATCTTATTAGCGAGTCATCTAATAACCAGAGGGTTGGTGGTTTGATCCCCGGCTCCCTCGTGCCTCTGGTGTGCGAGTGATGTGTGACAGAGAAAGTGCTGCACATAGATGCAAACAAGAAATAGGGTTTGATAATATAGATTAATACAGAGCATTTTCCCATGGAGTGATAATCAGGAAAGAAGAAAGTCTGTTTTTGTTGTTGTCGGAGGTTAAACTGAATCGTCCCACTCGTTTTCCCATTATCAAACATCACTTATTTGACACGTTTGCTGTAAATTCCCAGCAAGCAAACATAATTTGATCAGTAGCAACCAATGACTTTCAACCTGATTGTTTTTTTGTTTTTTTATGTACAAACGTACACACCCTTAATCTGTGTGAACAAAAGGCTGTGTTGTCCCAGTGCTCCCACTAATCTACGTCCCCTCAGAGACCGACAGTGTTCTCCACCTATTACGAACGGCCACAGCAGTGTCATGTAACTTGTGGCGCACACAATTAGAGGAACCATTAAGAATGGGAACTAATTTGCCGTCACACCCTCCCCGCGCTGTCTGCCATTGTTGCCGGCAGACACGTCCCCAACTCCCCCTTCAAAATAAAAGAGACGAAACATTCTTTGCTGTCATGCGTGAGGCATTTTGGGGCTCGATAAAAATCCCTGTGCAGCATGTGAACTATTGCACTTCACGGCAGAGAGCAGATGTGTAGGAAAGAACAGACTGAAGTGTTCTCGAGGAGTCCTGCTCCTTCAGGATGTTTTTTTAGATGTACTTGTTCAGTCTGTCCTCACACGGGACAGAAAGAAAGACATGACAGCCGGGAGATTGACTACAGGGCGGAAAGGTCCGGTCGCTGCTCGGAAGACGTTCCCCTCCGTCCATTTCCCTGTCCCTTGTCCAGGGATAGGGCGTAGGATAAAGCCGCAGCTCTCTTTTACCGGCTACATCTTCTGACAGCAAGAGTAATCGAGCAAATCTCTCTATTGCACAACACACCGTGCCTGCAGGACCCCGGAATAGGGGGATGGGAGGTTGTGTATATGAGCAACGGGGGAAGAAAGAAAAAATGGTGGAAAAGGAAAGAAAGGAGAAGGGATGAGTCGTACGGGGGAAGGGAGGATGTTGAAGGACGAGATAGATGAAGCAGGGTCCAAGCGGAGGAGAGGACATGGTGATAGAGACAGAAAAGCTAAAGGCACTCAAGGCTCTTGTACATACATTTTTAAACATCCTTGCTCTCTTCTCGCTCCATTTCAGCATCACCTTCACCTGTGACTGTATATATCTACAGTAACTAGTAACCAGTAAAATGGGAATATGCATTATTAGTGGACTTGCCGCAGCTGCACCATCACTGTCTTGTAAATTGCTCTGTATATTTCTGCTCTGCCAATATGAGGCTTTGCTAAATTGCTATTGGATTTTGCAGTTTTACTTTTAATTCTTTGCAAAAGTGCCTCTAATTCTTGGATGGTAACTGGAAAGAGAAAGACAGGAAGGTTTGAAGAAAAGGATCGAAGGTAGCTCCTCTTTCTTAAACGCAACTTTATCGAAAAACAATCTCCCGTGGAACCTGTCAGCAATCAACTGACGGCAACTGACAATATTTTGTGGGCATAGACAGAGGATATGTGTTTTGTTTGCAGAACGTCACATATAGTCCGACAGAAGTTTTTGAAGCGGCAATTTAGTTTGAGTTGAAGGTGCATACGCGATTTTGGACCAGTTAAAGATGATAGCTGTCACATGTCTTTTTTCTCTCCACACAGACTGTTTACCTGCGTGAAAAATTAAAAAAACAAACAGGCAAACTACTCTACTGGTATCTGCAAAGGAGTCGTCGGGCTAACCTACATTTAAAAACCTTCGTATAGCTGCTGATTTTGGTGGAAAAGAGGAATCTGTTTTCAAACTCTAGCCCCAGTCTGTTCTACTCCTGTCTCTGTCCGTGGTGCTGAAACACTGGAAATCAGTCACCGTTTTGAACAGAGACAAACAAATCACAAAGCGATGAATATTAAACAAGGCCGTTCACTTCAGCTGCATCTAAAATCAAAGTTTCAGCGTGTTGATTCATCCAAAGCTCGACAGACCTGTTCCGATTGGGCTAATCTAGGTCTGGACAAAGTTGGTTCAGGGCTCTGATTATTCCAAGGGGCACTGGCCTAGAAATGGAAACATAAACAGAACAAAATGTCGACACCCTTCTGGTCCTTTTATTTATTATTATTCATCTTATCATTCTGTTTTCTTTCAGTAACCAGACAGTGCTGCACCAGTTCTGCTGCCCAGCCCCCGAGGCCCCAGAGGGGGAGACATCGACCGCCTGTGTCCCCAGGTAAGATTCACGGCATCCTTGTCACACCTGCACAAATATTTATATTATTATTTTCACTTTGAACTATTTTATTTTCTGTAAATTCTGATTGCAGCCACGTATCATGCATCCTGTTAAGTACAGTGCTGCAGTAGCTACTCCAGGCAACACAACGCCCCCAGCAGTGTTAAGTTGAAGTGGTTGTAAAGGCTTCAGGGTCAATTTGAATTATTCCCCCTCCACGATATAAATATTAGACTCATGTAATCTTAAGAAAGTGACCTCAGTGAGGGAAAGGTTGTCACTCCACAGTTTTGCCACATCTGCTTGGGTTCTGCGTCTCATTGAGGCAGTGAAATCACGACTCCTGCTGCAATTTGTCATTTCTGCACCGCGTTTGTCAGAGGATTCCAGAATCAGTCATATCGAGATCCCATTTCCTGCCGGTCGAGTCCTTGGCCAAGTTTCGAGCAAGTGGAAAAATATTACACAGAGTTTAGGTGACAAAGCTGGATGATGATGCCGTTATCTCTTAGTGTCAGATCGGCAGACGACAGTGACAGAGCAGATGCTGCCAAGCTCGAAAATCCACCACTTCAAATACTTGTGTATGAACAACAAACAGCTTCTTCTACTTTACGATAAAAACTGTTCAAGCCGGACACTTGAAAAGCTCCGGTGTTGGTTTGAAGTGATAATTTCTTAGCCACAGTCCTGAGAAATATGGAAAACAGTACAGGTAATAAATAGCTGCTGAAATAACGTTACTTTAATACCTTCCAGCATGCCAGTTAGCTATAAATGGAAAAATAATGCTAATATTTAGTGTTGAATAGATAAATGAACAATAAGAAATAATGAACAAGCTCTGATGTGGTTTTGTATTTACCCCTTTCAAGCCAAACTGACAGTTTCACTAGGAGTTACGGGCCAAGGCGCGTCAATAGCAATTAAGCCATCCACCCCAAAATGACTTGTTTGTTGGGGGGGGGGGGGCGGGGGATGCACTTTTCACAGGATTGTTTTGCTGCGTCGTCCTGAGCTCGGCAGAAAATAGCAGATAAGCAAACGTTTTATTGATGGCAAATCATAGCCCCCGCAGTGCAGAACGCGAAGGGGGGGGGGGGGGAAGCTGCATCCCCAACAACAAACCTCTCCGACAATCAGACTCTAAACAGCTCAGAGGCTTAAATCATGGAGAGATAGGACAAAGAGAGGAAAGGGAACATTAATCATCGGCTCTGTTTGCCACTTTGAAGATCTTTATATAGTTTTCAAACATTATTGTCAAATGAAGAAGTGACGACTCCGAAAACTCCACCGGCTTTATCAGCATAATTTTTCATGTTCAGGTTCATCATTTTAATTAGTGTTATCACTGAAAAAGGTCTACATGCTCTTATATGTTCTTCAGACCGTCCATAGCTGCAGCTCCTCTTTTCAGCCTCTGTCGGATAAACCTGGTTTTAGCACCTGTCTCTTTAAGACTCCCGATAAAGCAGAGAATGTTCTGATTGGTCGACAGCTTCCAGTCCGTTTAGGAAATGGCACTAAACAAACTGACTAACAAACAAACGGACCGGTGAGAAAACACAAACTCGTTGGCTTAGTTAAAAATATCTATAACACACTAGAGAAAAGAAAAAAGGATAATAGGAAAAGTAAAAATAATTATATAATATGAATGATAATGAGCAAATGTGTCTCCTTTAAATACATGTGCAGAGCTGCAGTGGTTAAAACTGATGGAGTGACTTTCATAGGGTTAAAGCTGGAGCAGAAATTTGATTAGTTTGAACTTTGCCTGTTCAACGACTAATAACTAAAGCTACAACCACAGTGCCCCCCCCCCCCCCCACACACACACACTTCCCTGTCCCTGAAGCAAACCACTTCAACACAGGACGCTCTGGGGCCGAGGCAGAAAGCAGCTTGTGGTTTTGTCCCTTTTCTTTTGTCCTCGTTGGCGTCTCCTCTCTTCTCGAGAGCCCGCATTCTGTTGTCGTTGATTTTTCTGTACCTCCGCATTGTTGTCAGTGACTCGTTGAGCATTCTACCCACGTGGCATCGGCACATCGCATCACACCACGGCGACATAACTCCACACGGGCACACGAGCCATTGCATCCATCGTTCATATCCATGTTCACTTCATTCAGGCTTGTCTCTCCACTGTGGTCACGTTAAGTTTGAAAGAGTCATGTATGAGTATTGCCATGTAACCAGAGTGTAATTCTGCATTGTAAAAAAACTGCCATAATGCATTGATGTGTGTACTGTAGGATCTTTCCCATGCTGGAAACTGGTGAGCCTCCTTGTTGACACATGTAATGCATCTGTGTTCATGTGGAAAAAAAAAGAAGAAATAAGTTCTTATCATGTTGCATGCTTTGGCTTGGCAGTGATCAGAACACAGCTCCCTGTCTTTCTCCGTGTGTGAGTGTGTAAATGTTTGTGTGCGTGTGTGTGTGAGTGTATGTGTGTGTGTGTGTGCTGGTGGGACACCGCGGTACACACAGCGTACAGTAGATCATTTGCAAATACTCCAGGAATACACACAAAACTGTGCCCAGGCAGGAAATCCTTAATCATAAAAACTGAGTGAGTCATGAGGCCTGATGAATCCTCAGAATTGTTTGCTTGTTTATCTCTCTCTCTTTATAAACAGGCAAAACTTACAATCTTTAAAATATTAATTATTGGAGGAGTTAATCTGTGCTGCAGGAATATAAGAAATATGCAAGTATTAAAGAAGGATGACAGTGCAACACAAAATAAACGTAGATATGGGAAACTGGAGCCGACCGCCCCATCATTCCACATGTTATGTGGGCCGGATGACAGTGTGGCAGCGTGGGGGGGCAAATCTGGGCCAATATGATTTATTATTTATGGCCAACACCAATGCAGAGGGGTCAAGCATGTCCAGGACTGGCGGCCATATTTTGAGAAATCCTTCAGGAATCCAGAGCGTAAGAATAGTCTCCTCGCTACTTGTCGAAATTTCCCAAATCGATGTTATCAGTCCCCACCTGAGAAGCTTCGACCCATCATTTATGTAGCAGCGGGGCAACCAATAGTTAATAAGACAGCGGATGTCATTTGAGTGAGCATAAAGTCGGAAGTGGTGAAGTGCACAGAGAAGTTAGGATTTCACTGCCACATATAATGAGGGCCCTGCGGAGGGCTGAAAACTCACCCTGACAGCCCTTGGTCACCGCTGCCGGGCTTTAAGGAGGCACCGGAGGTTTTAGAGGGGACAACAGGGGTAGGGGGGTTGGGATGGAGGTTGTATCCAGGGTCCCGATGTCAGATCTATAATCACTCATGGAAAAGGTGAGCCTGATTCGGGATGGCCGCAGCCTTTCAATTAGTAGTTTGAGCCATCTTCCGCTGCAGCGTGCAACAAATAAAAATGCACCGGGTAGTTTTGTTGTCGGTTTAACGGTTCCACAGAGGACGTTAGTTATACATTTCTGCTGTGCAGCAAAACTGAGAAGTGCCATGGTAAAAACACACACACACCACACACACACACAAACACACACACAAACACACACACACAGATAACATTGTTAGTAGAATATTCAAGAAGGGAAAACAGTATAAACACTGACACAGGATGTAAAGTAAAACCCTTCTAGTCTTTAGGGGGAACACAATGTTTAAGCTCCAAAATTCACACATGCACACACACACACACACACACACACACACACACACAGTTATAGAACTTTTATCTCTCCACTGTTGCAGTTCAGACTTAACGAAGACAAACAAAACTGGGCAGGTACATAAAATGAGGATTAGGGCTAATTAATGCTCAGCAGAAGATAGGATGCGGTAATGCCCAATAGCAATGCTAACGTCAAGGAAGCATTTCTAAATTTCTTCAATGTCATCTCATAAAACTACTTTAACAGCTCATCTTAGGGAAAAACCAGCAGCCTGCCAAATGTACAGCAGTGTCATTCCAAGTTAGTCGTGATTTTGTGGAATGAGAAGCTTTACATCTAAACATAGAGCTGCAGCGCACAACACCAACAACTGGGTTCCTTATAAATAGGAGCACATTCCTGAAGTGGCATCAGAGACAGAACAGCACAGTGTCTTTAATCAAAAGCTTTCCCGTCTCAAGCGAGTGTCGGTGTGTTTTTTTTTGCAATACATCCCGGATTTGCATAAACACAAAAACACAACTTGTGCTGAGTCCACACACTTTGCTGTGTAAATGTCACTTTGTCAAACTTTTTTTTGCACACTAAGCTGTGTCTCCATGAAGAAGCGACACGGCTCAAACCCCCCCCCCCCCCCCTCAATGCTGAGTCATCCTGGACACTAAACGATGGGACGGCTCGCATGTTTAGACACAGAGTTAAATATGAGCCCTTGGCAGGTGACGGCACACGTTTGTTGGCACGAGGCTGGAGCCCGTCGGCGGTTCAGCTGCCAAGCCGACTGCTCACATCCTGCCCACGATCTGAAACCCCCCCCCTTTAAATGAGCGGGCTCCTGCTGTGCCCTCGACAAACGACTTGCACTGGCGCCTTAATGAGGTATGCTATGCTAATTAGCACACGCAAGAGTGATTTACAGTTGTCAGAGATGTAATTAGTTGTCGAGCTCATCAGCTCCTTCTTTTTTTTTTCGTCCGTCAGAATAAGTTTTATTCTAACTGTATTGATCAGAAGGCGGTGAAGTGCCTGCCTGTTCTCTGGGTCACGTTCGATGATATTGTGTTCATCCTACCTGGTTTATCTGCAATGGCTATTTTACCATCATTAAATGAAACAGAATTTGCTTTGTTGCATTTCACACTGAAATTGTGGAAATAGTAAGTAGATAAATTCATTAAGTTTGATTTTTGTTGATGTCAATCCATTCATTCAAAACTTTAAAGTACAATTTGCATGTTAAATTGGCCTCGTCTAATCAGGGCAAATGAACTGCTATGTGCACTTTTGAACTTGGGAGTGTAATTAAAGTTTACAACATTGTTTTCTTTATGTTAGGCTATCAAGACAGCTAAAGTAAAGGAGATGAGGGATTACACTGTGCAGCTGGTGAAGCATACGACTTCGGAGTAGTATTTAAAAAAGAGGGACACAACACATTTGGGTCGTCGCCAGGTCAAATTTAGGATTTAGGCTTGTGTCATCGCTGTAATCTGAACGTCCTTGATCGTAAACACAAATAAACTGTCGATAAATGATTCGGCGGGAGGAGCTGTGGTGTTTCTGCCGAGGATTAATTCAAAACCGGTCATGGCACAAGTCGACAGCTGTGCCGTTTCGCCAAGACGCGCTCTTCACTAATTAATCACTGGAATAATGATTAAAAAAAAAAACCGGCAGTAATTAGTGGAGTCACGCTATCTGTGGAATGGAACGGGGACGTGGGACGGATGAGGACGCGGTCGGAGACACTTTGCAGTCGCAGAAGAAGACGAACAGAGGAGTGAGGCGGAGGAGGAGCTGATTGAATGATTGATCCGTTTTTGTCGGAGGACGTTCAGGGACATGTTGAAAGAGTAGAGCTTTTTTTTGGCGTCCTCACCCACACACACACACACACACACTGTGGAGGTCCGAACTCATTTTAAGTGCAAGGCCACCTCTGCTTTTGTCCTCACACCCGACATTAGTCTCACCTGCGCCGCCACAAATTAAATTTCACACATGTGGGATCCTCAGTCGCCAATTTTCTCTCACCTCCTCACCCGGTGATTTAATACCTGTCCTCATCTCCCCGTCTCTCTCTCTCTCTCTCCTTCCTCCCTCTGTGATTGTGCGATGATGCTGCCTCAGCTGGAGAAAGTGACCTTGTTGGCTTGCTGTTCTGTTGTCATTGGAACAGAGGGCACACCGGCAAAATACGCCCCGACATCCAGAGACGCCGTGTCAGGAGTATGTCTGAGCGCCCATGTATGAAAATGTATTTTTTTATCTTGAGAAGAGTTTTTCTAAACGTCTTCATACGTGCCCGGTGTATTCTTAGTGTGAACGTGAAGGTCAGAGTCAGATTTGGAGTGATTTGGACCCATGTTACGTTGTATAGCGATAAAAAAGGAATAAGCAAGCTACCAGCAGCCCTGAACATGTCTTCTTCTACCTCTTCATGTAAACTACAGCAGTGGTTGGCCACTAGGTCCAAATCGCCACATTTTGACCATTTGATGACTTCTAATGTTCCCATGTGTCGCGGGTGCTGATCTCTGACATGGCAGCAAAGGTCATAGAATTACTTCCTGTTTAGCAATTTGTCTTCAAAGTAAAAGCACAAAGTTAGGTGTTGTTGTCCTCAGGTGTACGTTTAGTTGTTGGTTTGCGTTCTTTTGAAAAACCTCCCCTGTGATTTCAGTAGCCCATGTTTCATGTTCATACATGTTAGACCTTGATGTGACACAGCGTGATAAACGTAGAGAAAGCCACAGCGCTCTCCACTGTATATGTTGCTCTGCAGCATTCCTGCAGTTCCCCCCCCCCCCCCCGCCCCGTCTCTCCCTCTCTCGTGGTGCGTCAAACGTTCACATCTGAGAGTTTCTCCTCCTCCTCCTTCTCTCCCCGTTCTGCAGCTTATCTCAGCATTGTGAGGCGAGCGGAGGGTTTTATTACAGAGGAGATTTAATAAAAGCACAACTTTTTGATGACTTTGCTGCAGCATCTCTTCTGTGTACTGCATCTGTTGTGTGGAGACGCTTTCAAATGAGTGTGTGTGTGTGTGTTTGTGTGTGTGTGTCTTCAGCTGCTCTATAAATGTCATGGCCTGGTCCTGAGATGTTCTTTGACACATGCAAACCGCTGTAAACGGCAAAATAAGAGCTGTTGATAGTAATGTCACAGATTCATGTTTTCAAAAAAGGGCCAATCCCAAGATTTTACATGTTAGAGTTTGATTACGAGTCGTGTAGAAACTGCTAAATAGTGACGCTGGAGGATCTTTAACAAGGAAATAACCTATAATTTGTGTTTTACTTTTTTTGCATCTGTATTAACCATAAATGTTGTGTATTCAACTTTATAACGATCACATTTAACTGCAGAGCCAGTACATTTACCATCAATATAGTACATTAAGGTGATAATACTTCTGTATATTGTATATAAATCGATCATCCCTATAGTCTTCAGTCAGTTTGTCTTTTTCCCTCTATTTGAGATTTTACATTACACTACACTTCACTTAGCTGACACTTTTATCCAAAGTGACTATGTGCTGTCAACCGTGAGGTTACAAACAAAGGACAACAACATTTCTATTTGTGATTAGCGACCTCTCCCATAAGAATTTCTTTTAACATTGATTCTTCATTTTCTGCAAAGGCAGTCGGTGAAATTAAATGTGTGAAAGGTTAAACACAAGCCGTTCTCCTCAGTGTGTCTGGGACTTTTTATAATTATCCTGTCCCTGTTAAACAATGGGATCGGTCATTTCTAGGAACCAACTCACTTGTCTCTGGAGACACAGCTACTTTTACAACACCCACTGAAATATGCTGCAGGCTTATTATGCAGTAATAACCACTCTGTGCTGGCAGAGCTCCTGCAAGAAGTAAAGCGCTAAATGCACAGTTTTCTGTAATGTTTTCCATTTTTCTGAGAAAAAAAAAACCAGGCGTTCATTACCGACCGGAGCTCTACACTGATTATACTCTTTGTTCTCAGCCTGAATACAGATCTCCTGATTTGCTAATGACTCAGATGAATCCTGTACTCTGGCTACGAGCAGCTCGCAGGATTTTGCATGATAAAGATATCGAGTACAGTGGTGGAGCTTTATGATTTACAGTGCCGCCATCCTTTCGCTCCCTTCTTTAATGGCCTGCCATCTTATTAATCTCCATCATCTCAGGGGGTCCCAGAATACCCACAGTCCTGTTCTGCAGGCTGGTCAATTGCTCACTTCTGCTCAGTCTGACTGCGCCACGATAAAATGTCCCCCGGGTGGAGGTGAGTGTTTGTGTATGTGAGAGAGCGAGCGAGCGTGCAGCCAAGACAGAAGAAAAGCACATAATGTCCAGGGATGTGTGTTTGTGTTCCCTCCATTTAAAATCCGCCTGCAGCTTCAGAGACGGACAAAGTGAGTCCCCTCTGGACAGAAGGGGGTGCTAATGGGGACTAGTGGCAGTTGGGGACGTGTGTCTCCTCACGTGCTGGCTGCACATTTTGTCCTGACCTTTTTACTTTGGCAGTCGACCATTATTTCCAGCGTCTCTCCGTCCACTCAGCCATTTACTTTTGCTCCTCCTATTAAAATATTAAAAAAGTCGGTGACCCTTAAACGGATAGTTCACCCAAAAACAAAAATTCACTCTATGTCTACTCACCACTGTGCAGATGGAGGATCGGGTGAAGTGCGTGAGTCCACAAAACACTTTGGGAGTTCCAGGGGTAAACAGCGTGGCAGCCAAATTCAATATAATGGAAGTAAATGGGCCCACTTCTTCAAACATCCAGAGCAGGAGATCAGAGAACACTCCGGTGAACTATCCCTTTAACTTCCACACAAGCATTTCTTTGATTAGTTATTTGACGACATAAAAACTGGGTGAAGACATAATGAGGGACATCTGAGACTAGATTCTTATCCTGGATGTTCTGGCTTCATTTCTGGATAGTAGAAAGGAAGTGGATCCATATCATCCATCTTTATTTTCAATCCACAGTTTCTCCTGTCTGGTTAAGAAACATTATACATTTGTTAACTCCCGAGCTTTAGAGGTGGTGGGAGCTGGATGTAGTTGCATCTTGACAGAGTTTAGCTGTTTCTAGTAGCTAAGCCAGGCCTGCTTCTCCTTCAAACCTTCACCTCACTGATTAAATATGTGGCTGGCGCTGTGCGGTGCTTGTTTTCCTTCAGGTTTAATAAACCCCTGATATTGTGTTTCATAAGTGATGTTATTTCAGGACAAGAAATGGCCACCACCGTAAAATTGAAAAACATAACCTCCTTGGCGGAGGCAATAAAACCCTGAGGTTTCACACTTAAAAGTATAGAGGGTTCACGACAGCGTTCCAGCTGGTGCATCAAATCTTTCACGATTAAACCTCGTAGCTCCACTCAAACACAACCATAGCTGTGTACTGCCAGACCTCAGCTTGGTGCTGTATAGTACATGTGGGTTTGCTGCCGGTGCCAGATCATCCTCCTGCATTTATCTTAAGTTTACACAACGAGCAACAGGAGCGTGAGGGAGCCGGATATTCACGGAGACAGGTATTAAAAGAGGAGAAAGGGGGAAATGTGTCGCGTTTATCTCGCACACCTGCCTCACCTCCCGGCCGTGCGCACGCTGAGCCTGGTAGCGATCTAACGGGTACACGTTGTTCCCTACTGTTCCCTGTGAAGGGACATCAGGTGTCCCCGGCGTGGGTGACACTGTCAGGCTCGGCGTACATCACCGGGCGGAGTCCTTGCTCCGACAGCTCGCCGACAGCCTCATGGTGGTAGATCAACCCAAAAAAATGAGTTGAGAGTAGGCAGGGGTGGAGAAGGAGGAGGATGAGGAGGACGTGAAAAAGTGCTGACTAGGCGATCTGCACCGCTGTCGCCTCGCTCACGGTAATGAGCTGCGAGGGGAGTGGGGGGATGGAGGGAGCGGCGTGGTTTGATGATGTTTCCACCCAGCCAAAGTCATTTTATCAGAGTGTCATATATATATTTATATTTTACTTACATCTATGGTATAGACTGTATATAAAGATGGACGATCTGATGGTCCCTTAGAAGTGAAGCCAAATTGTCTCTGTGGCCCCCTGGTGGCTGCCTGCAAGTCCTCAGCACTGCCTCCTCCATGTAAGCAGATGGGACATGGACCAAACTAAATGTCAAAATAAACATTTAATACATTTTTACGCTTAGGTTTCTGTCATTTTCAGTTCAAGTGCTCATTCTTTAGTTGAGGTTTTAGTTTGTTATAAAAATGAAACAGCATGACTGACAGCTGAGACTGACTTGTTATTGGTTGCTGCATATTATGCTGTCGGGGAAAGATGACGTCATTCAAATCAGGGATATTTTTGGCTTAATTTATATACTGGGAGGAAGTGAAGCCACGTCGTCCATCTTTATAAACAGCCTTATGATTCATATCTACTAAAAATGACTTTAGTGTTTTGTCATTACACAAAAATAAATGACCCACCAGAATCCATTGAATGCTGATGAAGGGAAATGTTTCCTTTTTACTGTGTCATGCTTTTGTTCTCAGTGTAAGGCTGTTACCATGACTTCAGCAGTGTGAGTGTGTGTGTGTGTGTGTGTGTGTGTTCCTCATGCTGAGTCATCCCTGCACTGTGTGTGTCAGGCTGTGTCACTGCTTGTCATCTCGAGCTTGGTTTTGAAGAGGTGATGGGTGGTCACTTTGTGTTACTCGTTAAAGCCGACCAGCGGTGCCAGGCCAACACACTGAACAGAACCCGCTGTCTGTTTGGAGTCTGCTTGTTGTGTGTGTGCGTGGGTTTTCTCCGGGTACTCCAGCTTCCGCCCACAGCCAAAATACATGCAGGTTGAAAGTAGGTTAATTGGACATTGCTAAACAAACTTTTTTACTCTGTATCCGGACCTCTCGTCAGCACGTAAACAAGAGCCACAAAATGAAGATATATTTACAAACACAGCTTTCCGGTTTCTCTGTGTGTGGTTACTGCTGCAGGTCTGTTTTAAAGCTCACAGCTAAATTTAACATCACATTACACTGATAGGCGTCTACCTGGACTACAGTGTTTCTTCTCCTTTTTCTAATTTATGTATCGTTGAGACTTGATCACCACCTACATACATTTTTGGGGTATTTGTTGTTGTTGGGATATTTTTTGTGATGTGTGACTGTGAATGTGTGTGTCTGTGTGTTGGCGCTGTGAGACAATGATGACCTTTGCAGGGTGACCCCTCGCCTAATGTCCGCTGGGATTGTCGGAGGCCACGGGCGACCCTCAAAAGAATAAGCGCTATTGATAATAGATGGATGGACAGATGAGAAAAAGAGAGAAGAAAGAAAAAGAAGCTGAGGAAAAGTGTCAGTGACTCATCAGTTCTCATTCAAAGTTAATGTCGCTTCCACTCTCAGAACATTTTAATACAAAAGACGTTTATGCAAAGTCAAATTGTGTTATTGCCCCCTTGTTGCCGACCCGGTGTCCTTCTCCCTCTTGATTAAAACCCTCCAGCTCATTTGGCGACCGTAAAAAAAACGCACCATTAGTTTCCTGCTACGGCAGCCCGCTAAGCCCACGTTGAGATAAACCTGCTTTGACATTGCCAAGTGTTTTTAGCTCACATCACCTCCAAAGAGCACCAATGTCACAGAGAGAGAGAGAGAGAGAGAGAACGAGGGGAAACACGAAGGTCCACAAAGTCACGGACGAGCTCTCACTCAGGGAGAAAAAACCTTTCACATTTCGCTGAGATCTAATTGAATTTCCCCTCTGCTCTTATCGGCCGGGACGCTTGGGATAGCATCTCACCACTTTCTGCCGGAGAGCCAGTGAACACAACACCGGACACCGCCTCGCTTTAACTTTCTTTATTTTTTGCAAGAGAGTGAACACAGCGAAGCAGGTTTTTTCTTTTTACCCTTCACTTGAAAGCGATTTCACAGATGACGGGGTAACTGAAGTATATATAGGTGTGTGTGTGTGTGTGTGTGTGTGTGTGTAGTCGTGTGTGTTTCTGAGAGCGGTGACAGATAGCCGAGGACGTGCCAAAGAGTGAACAGTGTGGCTGGTGGCAGGGCCGTGCCTCTCCTGCCGCGGCTCAGTCGTCACAATAAACATCCTCCTCTCTGTAGCAGCGAGTACTGGTGACAAATAAACCCTGTAGCCAGGGGAATAAATAACGTCACGCTGTACGTCTGTGCACATAATCTGCAGACTGTCTCCTCAGGAGAAATCGACTGCGCTAGTTGTTTGTTCCAACAGTTTAAAATGACCCGAGTTCCCATTCATTTATTGCGAAGATGGGAAGTTGTGTGATCGTCTCATAGGACAGTGAAATAAAAGATTTAGGAAGCTGAAGGCGTGCTGGGAATATGATAAGGTTGATTTGATCACTACTAGACCGGGATTTGCATCATGTCTTCAATCAGCTGTTTTGGATGATGCATATTTTCTATGATGATTGCTCACTGCAAAACACATTGCATTGCTTCTGGCTACTAAGAACTCCTATTTCACCAGCTCTTGGTGTGAATGGGGATTTTGAAAATCATTCTGAAAAAAATCGAGGTAGATACATTGAATATATGAGCTAGCAGCTGGTTAGCTTAGCTCAGCACAAAGGATGGAAAGATAACATAATCCTGTACAATTTTGAAAAACATGCAACATAAACAGAGGATTGCACATGAGGCCCTTGAATTGCACAGACAGAAATGAGTATTGAAACAGTGGGAGACATCTAGCCTGATGGAATATCGAGCAAAAAACATGTGGTTCATGCAGAGTTTATTTGCAGGATCATTTCTGGCAACGTCACAGCGACAACAGGTTTCTGCACGTTGGTCTTGTAAGGATTAAATTCCCTGGATGTAGTGTGAAATATTATTCCTTGAGCTCTCGAGGTGTAGGAAAAGCAGATTAACCTTCACTTGCCTGCGCCTTCAAAATGTATTACAGACATTAGAGTAGAGAGAAATCCTCTCAATTAGCTCCCTGCAATAATTCTAATTTCCCTAAAATGTCCTTTAACCGTGTGTTGCACAGTTCAACCAGGACACAGACACACGTCAACGTTTCACCTCTTAGAACAATAATACACCCTGAAGTTGAACTTATGTTCTCGGGGACAAATCTTTGTAAGCTTGACGCAGACTCTGTTAAAGCTCAAATATCCCCCGACAAAGCCTGAGATACACAACATTCGTGCTCATTTGGGGAATCACGAGCACATAAGGTATTTATCATGGGAGGCTCGGTCAGAGGGAAGGAGGTAAATCGTTGAGAGCAGACAGAGGTGCAGCAGAAAAGGTAAAAAAAAAAAAGAGGATAAATCGTTGTTCTTGCAGAAAGTCTAGACACACATATAATTGATATAAAATAGATTGAGAAACTTTTTAGGAGTTTTATTCCAATTTATGTAAAGATGATCACACCAAGATTTATTTTTAATTGTCGCTGTAAGGGCTGCGGCAACAATAGTGAAACTGCATTGGCCATCAAGTATCATGCAATGAGGCGTATTGCTATATGTAGAGGTTGTAAATGTGTCTTACATGTGTAGTTTATCAAAGCATGTGCGTGTTGGTCTTTACCCCCCCCCCAACTGTGTTTGGCTGCGTTAATTATCCGGCTACGCTTTGCTGAATCTGTGTATTAGTGTGTGTATGTGTGTTTACAGGCACAGAAGCCCACTTGTCACTGTGATAGCCTGAAGTGCTTAAGATGTGTTTTATAAGATGCCACGTCTTGTCCCTTTATCTCCTCTTCAAACATGGATGAAACGGATCAGCCTCTATGTTCAGGATAGCTCTCACCCCTACATATATATATACACTCGCTTCACTGACAGAAAGGGTGTGTGTGTGTGTGTGTGTGTGAGAGAGTGAGTGATCATCAGAAGGCGTTTAAGGTTGTTGAAGGTGAATTGCAGTGTAGGAAAGTGGATTGATGTTTTCAATATCCTTCATATTGGCACTATTTTACAACAGGTCCAACAAGTCAAAAAAAAAATCTATATATTTCCTACACAAGGAGCTTTCAAGAGTTCATGCCAGGGACAGAATCGTGACAGAGACACTTCAGCCCTCGAGCCTCAAAAAAAAGAAACATCTTAAATGATGCTTTAATTCAAATAATATTACTGTGAGCTCAAGCAGACAAATATGGCCGACACAAACGGCCCGTCAGAACAAACTCGCTGATTCAGAGTGAAGTGTCATTACATTTGAAAGTGTAATATCTGTGCACGCTCGCCCACATGACCCGAATCAGCTCCCAGGAGATTCCAGATCACCGTGGGTGCTGTGGGTGACTCGTCCTCTCCCAGTTAATGAGTGTATGAGTAACAAGGACGGCTTCGGTGGAAAGCACAGAAGCTGACTGTGGGGCATGTAATAACACACACACACACAAACAAAAATAATTCAGGTTGTATGAAATTAGAGTTAGAAAAATGAAACGCACAACTATCTTATACCAGGCTTCCTCTTGCTCCATCTCATATAGGACGATTAATGATTCCCTTAACTTGTCGTGAGCGAACCCAGACTTACAGATTCACAGCAGTTGGCTTTCTCCGATCTTTTGTTTCAATTTAGTGTTCCTGTTCTAATCCTCTTGAGCGTGCAGCCGACAGAGCCGTCAGAGTGGAGCCGACATCCTGCACTTTGATCATAGCCGCGGCGCTGTGAATTACGACAAATCAAATATTACACTTTGCCGAATCATCCGACACTGACACTAATATTATATTACCCCCTGTAACCTCCGCAGATTAACACCGTGGTGACGGGGACCACGAGGTATTCTGTCTCTGCTGAATCGGTTTGACAAAAGAGGGACCTTATGATGCACCTTCTGCATTGTCAACTTTTATTATCACATTCTGCCTAAAACTTTCTTTTTGCTATTGAATATTGTTTTTCTTATCTGGAAGGAAATTATTTCCCCAAAAATTATAGAATACAGCTGTTGACTCTGCACCCTCAGTGGGAGAAGATTAGGTTAAGGTTAACATAAGCTGATGTAAGAAAAAAACACATTACTTCCTCATACTCTCCACTGCTGCAGCTCTTCTAGTCAGCCTCTGTCTGAAACTCTTTGTTTTAGCTCCTGTTGCTTTAACAAGCCCCCTCTGATAAAGCCCAGTCTTCTCTGATTGGCCAGCTGGCCCACTGCGTTGTGATTGGTTGATCTGCTCCAACGTGTGAAGGGAATTTGTAGGGGGGGCGTGCCAGACTAGTCACATGACATCACAATGTCGTGAAAGTATAGGCTGGACTTCCGACGAGACATTTCCTAAAGCCTCCTCTGCTCTGGACTTTGTGATTAAAAAAAACAAACTATGTAGACCTTTTAATTATAAGCCTATATTAAAAAATATGAGCCTTTCTTTAGATAAGTACCACACGTTGCTTAGAAGAGCCAAATTCAAAGAGCAGCTTGTTCATCAGGATGCTGCTTGAGGATATTTTTATGCAAGAAGTGATAGAGAGAGACGAATAAGTAAGAAACCCAGTTTTTCCCCCCTGTCGGGTCAGATAATAGGAAATTAGCTTGGTAGATCATCAGGGTATGGGGGGGGTACAGCTCATTGTTAGCTCCAGTCACAACGAGGCGAAGCAGCTGCTGACTCCTTTATCCAGACCTTGTTCTTGAACACAACCTTTCCTCTCTCCCTCTCTGTCAGGCGGCAATAAAAAAAAGCTGCCAAGAGATGTAAAAATAGCTTCGTCATTCTCACGCGTAACAAGATGTGAATGAGAAGCAGGGAAGTACGCGTCAAATGGATGAAGGTGAATGACAATCGGAGTTAGGCTCTCAGGAAGTGGACACACTGTACGTGGCAGCGTGAGGCTTTTCTCAGCAGGAAGAAAGTCGATCACCACGAAGTCTGCTTCCCAGATTATCAGTTCAGGGTTTCAAATAAAGTTAAATTAACATCCTATTACTGCAGATATGACAGATGAGCTGTCATGATATATCCTCAGCATGCCGGGCCAACCAATGCCAAACTCCTCTTTTATTGCTTCAGTACTCGGTGCTGCCGACTGGTCACACGAGCGGGACCTGAATTCATGAATCTGACGACTGGGGATTTGACCAAAATCAAATGCGACCGGAGATGGGAGTTTGACAGCTATGAGTTGTGACTTCACTCGGTCTCCAGACTTTGGGACTTGATTTTGATGACTCGAAATCATCCCCAAGTTATAAATAAAGTGTGCGGCCAAGCAACTCTTCCTTTTCAAGCTGTCAATCACATTGGAAGGGAGCGGCGCATTTGACACTGCACCAGCGGACAGACAACAGAGAATACCTGGGATTATCAAACTGGAATGGGATGGAAGAACATCCTGCAAAAAGAAAATCATTCAAATCTTAACTGTTATATTGTCGCAGTTATATCATGTAACGGTTCACCTTGTCATCTTCAGCTGTGCAATAGCAGCATGGCCCTTATAAACCAGGTTTAACAGTTGGGTACAAATTGAAATACTCAACATCATTTACATGTTTCAATTTGAATGATTTGTAGACATTCATGGTCCTCACGACTTCGGTGGGGGGGGGGGGGGGCATAACAATTTGGTCTTAACAACAGATAATTGAGAATACAAATAACCCAATCGGCCATCAGTCAGTTCTTGATAGTGGGATGAAGTGATGAAGACACTGAGTTCATCTTTATATACAGTGTATGTTTGATACTCAACACTGCAACATTGATAATTCACGTCCTGTGACATTGACTTATGTCGTCTTTATCATTTCCGATCCTTAAAGTCCTCACCTATACATCTACTCAACCCTTTCCCCCTGCTGCTCTCTCTCCCTTTTCTCCTGTCTCTTGCCGCCTCACTCTTTATTTTACCCACATCCCAGGGCAACAGCTCCTGAAGAGATACAATTTGAAATCCCGGGCTTGCATATTTCACAAGCACAACCTGTTTTTTCTCATGCCCCGTGCTCTGTTGTTGCTGTAGAGATGTTTCATTGACATACGGGGGGTGTGTGTGTGGGGGGGGGGGGGGCTGCCTGTGGTTATACTGGTCTGTGTGTATAGACTTGAAATTCTGTATGTGCGAGCAGCTTGTCCCTGAACCGTTTTTGGGGTCGATATCCTTGATCCATCTTCAAATTCAACACCATAAATAAACACAGACCCTCGTCTTGTTTTGTAGTTTCTCCTGAACCTGTTCACCCTCTGGCACCGATCACTGGCCTTCCATAAAAGAACATACCGCCTGCGTGAGATTTAAGCGAGAGCCCGATTCTCTGCTTAGCCCAGTCGACTTCGAACTCGAGTCCTCTTCAGTTCTCTCCTGCTGCTCGGAATACAAATATAGAACAAGCTGCTACTCCGAGTTTCTGCTCCTCTGCTCGTCTTCCTCTTGTGCTAAGTCATCGCACCGGGGTGACCGCAGTATTGACTGGCTTCTCCGTTGCCTACCTATCATTTTAAGATTGATCGCATGTGGCGAGCAGAAAGCAGAAAGAGGATGTTACCCACCACACATCACTGCGTGTCTACACGAGGGGAATTTCATAGTGTTGCCAATGTAGAACAGGACTAAAGAAAGGATCAATCATTTCTAACCCGTGCCCACAGACAGATCTCTTTTATTAATATTTCAAAATCCCCCTTCCACTTGCATGCTTTAAGTTACATGTAGAGTAGAAAGCCTTCAACTTTTCACCTCCAGGAAGGAAAACAACAACACGTGACCCCTCCAGTGCCCATCTCATGACTTAAACATGTCATGGCTATATTTGTTGATCTTTCTACCCTAAAGCTTCGGCTGATGTGGCTGCTGCTCTGCGGCTCTCTGGAGACAATATGAACAAAGCAATTTGAAAATGGCTCCTCTGAGCCTTTTTGTGGATTTCTATGGTCTCTGCTTAGAAACAAGGCTCTAATGGGAGCGATGGGGCCACGTGAGTGAGTGCAGCTGACTCACGTTTCCATTTGACCTTGATCGCGGGGACTCAGACGAGACAAATTGATTTTCATCTGTTGATGAATGAGGGCGTTTAGAGAGATATATTTTAGTGTTTGATTTATATTTTTTGACGTGATTCCACAGCCCGATTATTTACAGTTTTCCCGTGCACTACATCACACAGACCTCTCAATGTGAGCTTTTTAAAGTACTGGAAATACGTGGTTTGGTTTTAAAAGTAGCCTAGAACTCCCATGTAGCTGTCATTATTATAAATATACTCCCTGTATCAAATTTGAAGTAGCTGGTCAGTGTGTGATACTTGCAGAATAATTTACACTTCACTGTGTTTGATCGCAGCATGGATTTAGAGATAGCAATGTTCTTGCGATGGTGGAGCCACTTTGGTCTCGACTGGGCAGAAACGGGGGAAGGCACTCACTTGTTCCCGAAGGATGACTCCCTATTGATTTCGGTGACCACAAGGTGGATTTGCCCGGTTTTGTGCCTGAAATGTCTCAACAAATATTTAATGGATTACCATGAAAGTTGGTACACACGTTAGTCCGCCCCCTTAGGATTTACAGAGCACTCACATGTACACGTCATCTTTCACGATTGACTATGACCGACCATGAACCCGGTGCTGGCACGATCGCCTTACCGACAACAACCAATCAGATTCCAACTCAGGACACACAACTGCTTAAAACAAAAAAAGAATAAGATAGATAGATAGATAGATAGATAGATAGATAGATAGATAGATACCCAACATAACCTGCACCTGCTAAACATTGGAATTGTAAAAATATTAATTCAGCTCACACTCCGGGACTCTCAAAGCAGTCGTGACCGCTCAATGTCATATTGTATTTCGAGTTTCTTCCCGAGCTGCCATAAATGCATGTTTACAGGGAGGTTAAAAAGGGTGAAGTGGTAGATTAGAGACAGAGGGGGAGAGAGGAGGAGGCCATTATTGTACACACTCTTTTCTGATCGCTAACAATGAAGAAAAATGACTCAACTTGACCCGGTGATTAGGGAGAGCCGGTCCCTTTTTGATGCTAATTTTCCCGAGGCTGACATTGTGCATTTGAATAGCTGCAGCATTCAGGAGTGAGAACTTTCGAAATGAACTGTAGAGAAAATTGCCGCCTGGAACAGAAGCCATTGTCGGGGCGGCAGAGTTTTTATTGTATATGAAATTCAGCAGAGAGAGATTGAAGTGAATTACCTCAAAGGCAGAAGCTTCTTTACCTATGACTTTGTATTCAAGAGGGATCGGGAGAAACAACGCAGCGTTCTATCAGGGTTACAGAAAAGAAATCACACAGGGGTATTCAAAACTTCTGTTTGCAATCTGACATCTTCTTTCTCTCTGAATCCTCCTCTGGGCGCGAGTCGAGTTTCCCCTCCTCTACTGACACTGATGAATTTCAAATACACTCGGGTGAGGCAATGAAGAAAAGAACCTAGCCCATACATCACCATCCCCATGCACCGGGAAGAATGAAATCTGCTCATTTATGCAGAAGCTTGTGCTCTGCCGCCTGCCCTTGTGTTCTGCCTGATGAACTGAATCCTTCTCAATGAGGGCTATGAGGAGCAGATATAGGGGGGTGGGGGGGGGAAGCGGGTCGGGAAGAGGGATTTAGTGCAAGTGGCAAGACGACCGCTTCCTGCTTGGTTTGAAAGAGGAATGGTTTCCCATTCAAAGCTTCTCGGTCACAGATATTCCGATAAAACACAAAATCCGTGTCCAACATTGGAATAATAGGCAAACAAGATATAATAGCAGTACTCCGCGTCTCCATGGATCTATGCCTTCTGCTGATGCGGTCATCCTCACACAACGCCGACGTCAGCACTTCCGTGGCTGCGGTCCACCAGAGGATAGAGCCCTTGAACCCCGGTGGTCAGTCGGTGGGGTTCATCACCGCGGCTGCTGCACACCACCTCGCTGATGATGCGGCAGAAGCTCAAGGTTAATTAAAGTCGAAGCGGGCCCGCGGTGGCCGAGTTCACACTGAACGCTCTAATCAGTGAATCGCCTATATAAAAGATAGTGGTCTTCACGTTTGATGCTCAGTTGCTGCAGTCAGCCATGGGACTGGAGCTTATCTGTATTTCACCCTCACTTCTCCTGCAGCTCCTGCTTTTCGTCCACTTTCACAGCTGAGAAAAAAACATTGATATTTCTCTGTCCAGCATTTCGTGGCTCCTAACTTGACTCTAAATTTATTTATTTTTTCTGAGCCAGTCAAAATGTTTTCTAACCATATCAAAAGAAATGTTTGTGCTAGTTTTGCTCCTTTTTTTTTAACTTCTAGATCCAAATGTCCAAAATGTCTGTGAATAGTAAATATATATATATATATATATATCCCAGACTTCAAAGCATCACTTAAAGAACCCTGTGAGTGACAGTAGTGATGCTACGTGCATGTTGTCTCCAGTCTTTGATGCTTCATGTGAGAAGCACGGAGTTGATGTCTCAGTCAGACGTGGCTGCCGCTGTCCAGCTGCACCTGTCTGCAGCAGTGGTGGTAATGAATGAGAGTGATGAGGACGCAGCGTCTTCAAGATGCTTCTCCTTTGTATTGTTTTGCTGGGACTCGAAAATGGAGCACAGGGCTGCTGCTGAGCCACTCAGGCTCTTCAGAGAGAAACTGAGACGGTCACGCGGCCTGCAGCCGGTCTTTACTCGCCCCGGCTTAATCCTGCAGGTCACGTTTACAGTTTGAGAAAGAAAAGCCGCAACCAGCGTCACCACCGGCCAAACAAACAGTGAATACAAAGAAAGCAGATCAAAAACTGCATAGGAACCCATATGCATTTAATACTTCAGCACATGTGTAACATCCCTGTAATTCTGCTAAATAACACATATGATTCGATCAGATTCAAAGGATGCATGGATGGAAATTCTGTTCTGCAACAAGCAGAATAAATCCTATTCTCTCATGCATCTTAATTCAATTTCGCTGTATTTCCCCTGTATTTATATGTGTAGTGTTTCCTTTGTATTGTAAGTTGTCCAGCTGAGCAACAATATAAATAAAACACACACACACACACACACACACACACACACACACACACACACACACACACACACACACACACACACACACACACACACACACACACACACACACACACACACACACACACACACACACACACACACACACACACACACACACACACCATACTTTACCAGGAGCCTGTTAGCAATCATGCCAGAAAGAGCAGGAGACGTAAACAGACACCGTAATTATATTCTGGAAGGATGGAATCCAGGGAAGCTGCTGTGCTCATCCATCCTCAGAGCTGACATATGTAAAAAAAAATAAAAAATGTGAGGAGTGAGGAGGGAGGGAGGCGGCGTCCAGGGCTCGCCTCCTCCTCGTCAATCACGTTGTCACCTGGAACCACTCAATCTCCTTAGAGCCGGTGGAGGACAGGGTGGCAGGGAGGGTGAGTGTGTGTGTGAGTGTGTGTCAAAATGGAAGAAAGAAATGGTGGCGTTTAAGGAAAGTAAAGCTCATACGTGGAGCTAATGCACATGTATCACTGTACACATACATGCATGAATGCATTACACTCTGTGACTGCATTCACCTTATATGCTGATTTATTTACGTGTCCTTGCAAATAATCCCTTAGAACAGTTTATCCAGAGTGTGCAGAACTTTTATTTTTGTAGGTCTTCCTTTATCAGAGTTTGACTGAAATCCAGCCTCTTGCTTGTCAGATTATCTCTCACTATAAGTGCTCCAGCAACAAAAAGCTAACAGGCGTGACACGGCTACATTCAGATTTAGCATCATGGTGCCGAGAACACCGGGAACAGAGACGCCTCGCCGCGGAGCGACTCCCCTTCCCTAATCGAAGTCTTCTGTTTTTCCACGCAGGTCTATTTTTCGCACAAGGAAAAAGCAGCTCACCTGCAAACTGAGTGTCGAGGCAGCAGACTCTATTTCTCCATTCATTATTCATTGCTCGCGCGAGCTCTATTTTAGATGGAGCAGACCCCGGCTATACCCCCGCTAAAGATACTTTCTCCTCAAATGTGCTGCCATGTGTGATGAATATGAGAAGTCAGCCTCCTGCGCGGGATGTAGACGGGATTCTTGCAGCACACAAATCTGTTTGAATCAGATTTAAAGCTGTTAAACACACACACACACACACACACACACACACACACACACACACACACACACACACACACACACACACACACACACACACACACACACACACACACACACACACACACACACACACACACACACACACACACACACACAGGGGTTAGAACAGGGTGTAAGCAGATGCATAGATTGACACACTCTTTTATATAAAACAGCTCTTTTTTAGCCACACACACATAATTGGACGGTTGTGTATAGAGGTTACACCCCCCCTCTGTGTTGACTTTCTCACTTGTCTCTGCAACTTTGGCAAACACGCAGATTTATGCTCTTTTAGACTAAAAGTTTGTCCTCGATGTGAAGCCTCCTCCTGCAGCCCTCGGGAGAATCAAGCTGATTTTCCACCGCAGCACTCCGCATATGGCTGAGTGGATGTCCTGATTTTGTGCTCGCTGACTCCAGTCTTATCATCGTAAAACCAAAAGCCTAATCTTGGTAATAACATGCCGAGTCTGTAAAACCTGAATTCAAAGGATGTTTCAGGAAGTGGAGACTTGTTGCCCCTTATAACATCAGCAAAACACGACTGAGGGACGGGATGTACAGATACAGGAGGTGGACTTAGCTCAGGTCTCACATGTGAACATTGAGACCAGGGGTAGCTCCAGGGGTGGGGCCTTGAGAGGGCTCTGGCCCCAGCTGGAATCTGATTGGCCCTTGAAGTGCCCATACCCTGTCAAAAGCAATGTTTCCTACAAACTAGTCAATAACTAATAATAAATATGAACTATTGTTTGACGAAAAAAACTAAACGCCTCTTGGGTTTAGGTCGTGTTCAGCTCGATAGATTTGGACAGTTTCACAATATACAGTGGTGGTGAACGTTGTATTGTTGGTTTCAGGAAGTCGAAGTACTGTTACTGTAAGGGGGGGTTCACAAAGTACATCCTTACAGCTCCTCAAACACGGACGCAGACGCTTAATGAATTTTTTTATTTGATCTACAATACGTAGTCTAACTAGAGAAGACGATGCAGTAAAACAAGTCAATAGATCAGAATGCTCCAAAACAAACCGCTGACATTTATTGTCTCTAAAGATATTTGGTTGTTTCACACTAAACGCTCTTGCGTGATAGATGCACAGTGAAGGGATCACAAATGCACTTCATGTATATATAGTACATGAAGCACTGCATGAAATATGCACAGATCACTTTGCTCTAATTTGTCACCGCCTCATTTTTTAATGGGAGACACGAATGAGACACTGGAAGAGATAAAGACAGGTGGGATTCAAGCATCTTTTCGCATTGAAAAAAAACACAAGAAAAGAAAGTGAAGAGCGAGACAGAAGAAGAATATCAAGTCTCTAGCTGGTCTTTAGGATCCGATCAAGCTAACACGCTGCAGCACCAGCTTCCCTCCGTGTGTCAGGTTGCACCTTGTATCGTTGTTACACCATAAAAAAGCTGCCGCCTCCCACACTAACACTCATACAGCCACCATTCAACAAAACACAAGAGCACATATGGTCTGAAAGACTTGTTGTATTAGTGCATGACCGTCCCCCATGTGTGTGTGTGTGTGTGTCACAATGGGCTCTCAACCTTCTTGTTTTTTCACATTTTCCCTTCTGAAGATTCTGCTGAAATAAATAATCGCCTTTGATCTTTCATTTTTTTTTTGTCCTCACTCTCGCACACTGTGGTTTTGCTGTCCGCTGTCCTGTGTGCTGTGCATTTCCCTCGTTTCCATTGTCTGTCAGTGTGCAGACAGACGAGCGAGGCAGACAGGGCAGAGCAGGTAGACAGGTGAACTGGCCCTGCACACAGAGTGAGACATTACACAGGGTCCACTGCTGACCACTAACCCAGAGCAGCGTGGAGAAGAGGTCAGAGCTCACCACGGATGCAGCAGCAACCTCACTCTGCATTTTCTCCTCCTTTCTGCAGCGATGACCTTCCTCCAGGATCGTCTGTGGGGGAGGAAGGGAAGGGAGGAGAGGGGGAGCTGCAGAGTGAGGCCCATTCACAGCCAGAACCAGCACCGGAACCACAACCAGAACCGGAACCACAGCCACAGCTACAGCAGCAAGAGACTCGGCTACAGACTCCACCGCCACAGCCGCAGTCAGAGCCAGAGCCAGAGCCAGAACCAGAGCCGGAACCAGATCCACAGCCAGAGCAGGAGCAGGAGCCAGAACCAGAACCAGAACCAGAACCACAGCCCCAGACCCAACCCGAAATCAAACCTCAGCCTCAACCCGAACCAGTACCGCAGCCCACACCAGAGCCTGAGCCTCAGCCTCAAGTTGAGACTCCGATCGAAGAAGCCGTGTGGGACGCACCTGAATCCCCTTCGCCGTGCGGAGAGGTGCAGCCAGCAGGGGAGCAAGAGGACCAGAAGTTGGAAGACTTTGCCGAAGCGAAGAGAAAGCAAGAGTCAGAGGTCGAATGGCGTGAGGGCGAGGCAGCTCAGGAGCAAGAAGCGGAGGAAGAGGAAGGGGGAGGCGCTAAAGGAGGTGGGGCGGCCAGGAGGGCCAGCCTGCACCACACGGCCTCGCCCATGAGGGTGCAGCGCAATGGCGCCGGCTCGCACACGGCCACCTCGGACTATGAGCTCTCGCTTGACCTCAAAAACAAGCAGGTAGGGTTGTGTTGGGGGTTGGGGGAGGGGCGGAGTGTACAGTTACCTGGCTTGTGTGTTTTGTGCGTCTTGTGGTCCGACATGTTCGTTGAGATTTGTGGATCAGGAGGAGGTTTGGTGTGGAGGAAAAATTGTTGCTGATTTTTTTTTAGTAGTATTGATCCTTATTGGCTCTTTCTGACGACCCAAACTGTGTAAATCCTTTTCATCATCATCATTAACCAGCATTTTCATAACTGCCATGTCATCATTTCATCAACATTCTTCACCTGGTTGCGTCTTTCATTAAAGTTGGATTGTGAATGTGCGTGTCCGGCAACTTCATTTAAATTGGTATTTTTAAAGCTGTGCTGCAATTTTTTTCTGAGATTTAGAGAAACTCGTGTTCATCAGGGTTCTGTTTTAGCGATGATGCATATTTACACGTACACACAAGGTCCTTTGAAGGCACTGTACAAACAAACTGCTTCTGTGTCTGCATGTCTTTGGTTTGCTGCTGGACGGTGAAACGCATGTGACTGTTTACTTTGTCTGAAACTGATGTGTCCCACGACCTGTGACTGTATCGTGTACACGTGTCTCCCATGTTCTCACGTCTGTGTTCTTCATCAGGGGCTCGGGAATCATCTGCATTGCATTGTGGTCTCCATACCGAGAACCATTCACCCTTCGCCATCCATTTTCATTGTCATCCATTTAACTGACATCCTCCAGTCGGTGGATCGACGACCAGGTAAGGCAGCGGAGCTCGGGTCCAATGTGCCGGGCTCCTCATGTGGCCCCCGGGTCAGTTCACTGGGACTGGAACCAAGACTTTTACGAAGGTTAAATGTCATGTAATAGATTAGAATCTAATAGAATCATTAGATCACCGGTTTAAAGGGGCAGTGCAGTGAATTTACACTTTCATTACACTCATCTCATCACAAGGGGGGGGGGGGGGGGGTGCATTAGTGGATGGGAAATGGACAGAGTACAAGTACATGTTTTTCCCCCCAAAATTGTCACTTTAGGTGGTTCTTTTCACAATAATGTTTGTTCAAGTGTTACTTTTTTTGAGTACTTTGGGTTTTAATTAGTTTTTAGACTCCACAAAATTAAGTCAAACGTCATAATTGGCAGCGTAGACTGACTTGTGATTGGTCGAGAGCGTCCATCAACAGGACCCTGCTACCACTGCTCTGTCCTCTGATTCCTTCTGCACAGACTCTGGCTTCAAATGTGCGAGATGTTCGATTGTTTGTATCTGGAATAGTTTGGCTTCATTTCTGCATAGTGGGAATAAGTGGAGACGTGTCGACCACTTTTATATACAGTCCATGATCCGCCTCTGGTGCTTCGATTTCGAGTTCCACACTTTTATGAAACAGCAGCAATAAGACCCCTAGATTAATTTCCCAAAGGTCCAATGCACAACCTTTGCAGATTCCGGCTCCTCAACTTTATTGATTTGTCTGGTTTGAAAGGCTGCAAATGAAATATGTAGAATAAAGTTTGGTTTTTCGGACAAACAAATTGAGCTCTGAAAGTTTGCACTCTTTGATGACAGTTAATAAATGCAGTTTTAAATACTCCAGGTTTATGTACGAGGGAGGTGGTTGTTTTACATCAACCCGTCAAATCCTGTTTTGCTCAGGTTGGACTTCACTTCCTCACTCGTCACTTCCCCAAGGTTCTTTTAACTACACTCTTTTAATCTCAAGTCCCAAAGTCCCCCCCTTCCCCCTCACTCGTTCACTATCTCCCTGTCAACAATGCTGGAGATACACAATCAGCTGGATCGATCTTCCGGCCATCAGCTGGGGATGCAGGGTCTTGATGGATCTACAGATCAATGTCGGGGTAATTGGATCCGCGGGGCGATACCTTGATTGCTGGGCGAGGACCTCATGACGAAGAGCTTCGGCTTGAACTCGCCTCAACTTGGTTTAAAATTTGGATAATTGTTAAGTTTTGAATAACGTTTTAAAGCAGAAAAGCTGGTGAATATTTGCATTCACGTTTTTTCGCCCTCGTGCCGCAGGGAAAGTGTTTTACATAACATTAATATGTATTTCTGCATTTCTGGAGTTCAGCTGAATGCATTAACGCTGTCACAGCAAATATGTTTAGGTGGTTCTCCTTCCTGTAGAAGGTGTCGCCTCCTCTGTTGAACTTGTGAACTGTGTGAAACGGCCATGACACAGTCTTTGAGGAATATAACAATCATAATTATAAAGCAGGGACTAGCAGCCAGTTTATAATTTCAAATAATTAAACATGAAATCAGAAGAAACACACTATTGAATAAAACTTCTGAAACATTTATTTATATGATCCCTTATCAGCAAATTGTTAGTATGCTCAAGATCCCAAATTTATTGTCCTAACAAGGCCCAAGACTTTACCCAGAATAAGATTTCAGAAAAATAGAAAGCATTGCATAAAAAGGAGTAAAAGACCTTTTGCTATTAACAAATATTAAATACGAAATATAAAGTGCTAAGGACCTGCTCAGCTCAGTGATTCCTCAAGTTCCTACTTAAATGAATCAGAGTTTCACAGACTTATTTTCTAGCTGCAATTTGATTTAAAGTCTCAAAACCCAAGCAGCACATCAGTGTGTGTTTTCCCCGTTTATGTAACACCCACAAATTTGCTCTTCATCAGTCGCTTCGTCAGTCGCGCTGTAATTGCCACTAATCTCTGCTTGAATAGTTTAGATGCCCGTGAATCAAAGGGCATCTTTCTCCTCAGCAGTGAAAAGTTAAATCTGACAGCTTGAATTTACCCATAATTGCACTGAAATGTGCGAGTGACGTGGGAGAGATACCAAACAGGGAACGGGTCAGGGTCAGATCTGTGTTTCTCGCACACATTAAGAGGCTCAATGTGTTTTAGTCACTTATTTAAAACTGCTAATGCAAAAAAAAGGCACAAAGAGCAGATTTCATCACATTGTTCTGTGGGTTGCTCCTAAAAACAGTACAAATCTTAATTTTTCTGTTTGTTTGAATGACATCGCTCATTATAATTGTATTTTCTTTCATGAATACAACTTCCTTCTGCGTCAGAATCCATCTCCAACCAACCACTGACCCTTCACGGTCACCGACTTTGGTCACGGATGTATCGGCTGAACGGATTCCACAATTGTCCTCCTCGTTCTGTAATACAGTCAGCGTTAGTCGTGTCCCAGTTCTGCTCTTATATAATCATCTCATTAATCATGCAGATGTTTCTGTGCACTGAGAAAGTGTGCACGAGCATGAACGCTGATAATTGCAGCTTTGCATCTTGCCCCCGTGTTTCTGCAGCATGAGAGATTTGCTCTTTTTACCGTGCTGCACATTTTAAAGAGGTGGAAACCCTGTGAATCAGGATTTTAATCTGGATCTATTAATTGCAAGTCGTAACAATTTTAATCTCAATATGGCTGTGTCTATCAGTCCCACGAATTTTGGACAGAGCCATGCTAATTGGCTAAAATAGCTGTTTATTACTGAGTGTGCTGGGGTATAGATCCTCCCATCATTTAAATTGTAGTTCCACACGTTGCTGTTTGACTTATTTACAAATCTACCTATAGCTCGTAAATAGAGAAATACTTAAATAATCTAAATCTGAATTTATTGGCGGAGGTGAAATTAAGAGCTTCACATCTAGTGTTATAGTAGTATAAACTCAAATTTCCATATAATAACTCCCTCTGACTTCAGGGGGTTTAGAGACTGGTGGGTTTTATTTCCCAGCTCCCTTCCCTCATTCAAACGGGGAACATGGGGAGGTCAGTGTGGTGCTAATCTGCCTGTCAAACTCGATTTAGAGACCCTGGTGGAACAGAGCCTCGCCATCACGGCGTCTCTGTCAAACCACTGTGTCTCTGGAATAATCTTGCTCCATCAGCGCTTAGTGAAGTAATCAGCGTTGGAAGTGACAGTTGGCTAATGGGGGGGGCTGCCACTCTAGGCATGGACTTGCATCCCCACAGAGTTAAATCGTCTTGTTTTTCTTCAGTGCTCTGCTGATAGAAGTTTTTGATGTTTGTTTGTCCTTCCCTTTTTATACAGTTGTCAAGTGTGTTGGTATCAGACATCAATCTAACGATTCTAATTTGGCCATAAGTATCTCAGTAAACAGCATCGTCATTGTAATAGTCACGTTTTAGGACAGTTGATTATAAATTAGTCAATTTTCGCTCCATCCATTTGTTTTTTCATCCACGATCAGATTTCTTCGACGTGTTAATTATTCAAATTGTGTAATAACCCACAAAATCCATCATTTAGAAAAAATGATAGTCGGTGGCTGCCTAGTAAACTTAGGAGCATTTAGCTGCTGTAGAGCCAGGCTTTTACTGGACTTATATTTTCATGGAAATTAAATGAAAAGTAACGTTGCTCTATATCAACTTAAGACACCATAAAATCTAACTTTTGTGTTATTATTTTGTTTCATCTGACCCCAAATGGCCCCCAAAACTTGTTTTAAAGGTTTAAAACTTGTACAGAGGAAAGAACCATGTTGTGTTGCATTAATAGATCCAATGCATAATGTAAAAATGTGAAAATATACAGTTGATGATAAATAATGACCACATTAGAAGCTGTCATTGTTACCATTAAGATGTTTAACTACCACAAATCTCTTGCTCCACCGCAGTCCTTGCTGGCCTGGCTTCAAATCCTGTTTGCTTTCCTAACTTTCTTTTTATCCTTCTTTCCTCCGTCCGTCACGCCCCAGCTCGTAACGGTGGCCGCAATTCCACCTGAACTGCAAAGTGTATCAGATACAAACTCCGATAAAGAAAGCAACGTGACCCAAATGCTTTATTCATCATGCCCGACCCGCCTTACACAAAAGCCGAAACGAGCTCACCCGCCACATTTAATCAAACGCTGCCTCGCTGACGCCCCTTTCCTGCGTCCAAGGGCACCTCTGCGGCGAAACCCTTTGCTAAATTTGCTTTGATGAAGAGGGACACCTTTCTGAGGAATGAGGACAATCACATTACCTTGTGTGCCTGTCTTTAAAAGACTAGGAAGCTAAAATCAAAGTCGATTTTGGTGCAGCAGTCGGGCTAACCTTGAGTAAACACGGTGAAGCCACAGAACAATCCAGTCTAAAAAGTAATGAGTACTCAGACAGAGTTCAACCAGTCTACTGAGAAGTGCCCACCAGCAGATACAGTACATCTCCAAACCAAGGCTCCTCTATTCAGGGAAACTACCTTAATATTCTCAGTATGTCTCACTTTGCTCACAGAGGCTCTGCAGTGAAATGTAAATGGAGCAGATAAGATGGATATTCAGTGTCGTTCCACTTTTTCCTAAGAGCTTTGTGTGGGATTTCATTCCTCTAATGACAATCAGAGGGGCGGCATCTTGTTGAAGCCGCCGCTTATCACAAATGGCCTTACGGCCTATCAGTGGCTCTCTGCAGAAGTCCGTCTGAGGTGGCTGGGTGACTTTGTCTGAGACTAAAGTGAAAAAAGATTAGCGGTTTGAAAGTCACATTTTGAATCCTCCGTGGGCGCAGGAACCATTCGCTCAATTGCTTTAGAATACACAGGACGGGTATTTTACTTGGACCAAATTAATCCTCGTGTACAGTTCACCCTGACACAAGAAGCCAGCTCAAATTCTTAAGTTAACACGGAGGGAGGGGAGCAACAAGGATTTTCTATTTCCTCAAATTTGGCACGCTATTTTTAATTTGCATTCCCGAGCAGCATATTTAGAACATGTACCTCTTTTCATGTCGGTGAAATGACAGAACGGGGTACCTCTATTCTTTCGGAGCTCAAACCTCCTCCACACTTGTGCACTTGATAGAGTTAGAAGAGAAACCGAATTATATTCATTGATTTAGCCCGAATGAAAAGGATTTCAAAGTGACTCGAGGAGATAAGCGCTTTCTGGGCACTTCCAAAGATACCCACACCCTGATTGTTCTGGGAAACTCAATGAGGTTTCATCTCGTGTTTGAGCCGCAGCCAGATGAGGACGGCTATATTACACCTCTATCTGTTTCCCACAGCATTCAAGCAATTTTTCACAGGCAAGATTAATGGCTTGTTCAGTTTCAGACGATTTCGAGTTGCGTGGAGGAGCTCACCGTGGAATTCGCAGAGATTATGAGTTCTATTTGCAGAGGAAATGAAAAGTTTGTCCAACTGCCATGAGTCAGCCTTTACTACTGTGCTCCCTCCTTTAAACTGTGGCATTGACCAGACTGTATATAGTTCCAGTGCAAACATCACAAGACAAGCTTGTAGAATACAATTACAGAACCATCTGAGAATATTGTTATTTGAGTTCCTGGACTTTAATATCTGAACTGGGCCTGCTCCTCTCGGAAATTGGATTTTACAAACGCCTCCATATCCAGTAAACTGCATTTATTTTCTCCTTTCCACAACAATTACCCCATTTCATATTAACCCCATTCATTCCACCTACACTGCTATTCCAATCATACATGATGTTCATTTTTCACTCACCCCAGGTATCGACAGGAGAATAAACATGGCATGCACAAGCCCCTTTAACACATATAACCCATAGTAGGGCTAGGATCTATATGACTTTCGTCTCATCTCGTGTTGTGTGTGAGCTGCGTGTGAGCGAATGAGACAAACACAAAGTAAACTTCAAGTCCTGTCGCCTATGTGTCCTAATAACTTCTGATTAGTGTTTATTGTTAACATGTACTGTGAGCGCAGGTCAGCGGGGGAGTGGGGAGGGAGGACATGTAGCAGGGATTAACCGACATGAGCAAAACTCTAGTTTATCCAGGTTTTTTTGGGAATCACAAGGAAAGAGATCTGTGACTATGGGAATGTTTAATAATCCATATTTGTGTATCTTGCGTTTGTTCTGAAATCTCTTATCAATACACAGCCAGACCTGTCAGATATGATTGAGGTCAAATAGTAAATATTTTTAACAGTAATCGCAAAATGCCTTAAAGATTATAGGCTGTTATCTCTTTTTTGTAAATTCCCTAAATTGCATTAATTCCCTTCATGTGCTTTTGTCCTGTGTTTTCTAGATCGAAATGTTAGAGCACAAATACGGTGGACACCTCATCTCCCGCCGTGCCGCCTGCAAGATCCAGACTGCCTTCCGCCAGTACCAGCTCAGCAAGAACTTCGAGAAGATCCGCAACTCACTGCTGGAAAGTCGCCTGCCTCGACGAATCTCCCTGCGCAAGGTCCGTGTGCAAAACACGGAGGGTTTCTCTGCTGAACGGGCCCTGGCAGAAGGCTGCAACTTGGCAGGCATCCCATTGGTGCGCTCGCCATCTCTGCCTGCCACGGTTGGTGGCACCCTGACGGACCTGGAAGACTCCTTCACTGAACAAGTCCAGTCGCTGGCAAAGTCCATAGATGATGCACTCAGCAACTGGAGCCTGAAGACCATGTGTTCACTGCAGGAAGGCGGCACCTATCAATTCACTGCCGACTCTTTCACTAGAGCAGCAGCAGCTGCTGCTGCAGGGGTGGGAGGTGTGGGAGGCGTGGGAGAAGGAGATGGTGTGGGAGAGCCAGAGATTCATCAAGTCCCTGTGGACCCAAGTGACCTGTCAAGGAGTGCAAGCAAGCTGATGATGGCATTCCGAGATGTGACGGTGAAAATCGACAGCCAGAACTTCAGCGTTTCATCTTCAGTGATGGAATCGTCCACTTCTGTCACACTGGGCAGCTGCGTCCAGCAGGAAGGAAACTTCACCACTGTCACAACCGCTACCACAACAACAAACTCCACACCAGTCTCTGCTCCTTTTCAAGAACCCCCTCCTCCTCCTGCAGAGGTCCCAGCTGAGCCTATAGATCCCCCACCGCCCCCTCAAGAACCCCCACCACCCCCAGAATCAGAGACAGAAGTAGGCGAGCAGGATATTGAATTCCCTGCTCCTCCTCCGAGTGAGGAAGAGCTAGGGGAGGATGAGCCACTTCCCCTTACTCCTCTTGAAAAGATGGCCGCCACGCAAAGGCCGGAGAATATTGTGGTGGTGGCACCACCACCCACAGAATCCCCTCGGGGCCCTCCACCACAGAGCTCTCCTGTGTTGGAGCCACTGGGGGTCAATAGATGTGGCTCTGAGATGGCAGATAACAGCTCGGAGCAGATGAGCAGCAGCAGCACGTCCACAGAGGCACGCTCCACATCGGAAGCCTCATCCAAGGAGGCCCTGCAGGCGATGATCCTCAGCCTGCCACGCTACCACTGTGAGAACCCTGCCAGCTGCAAATCACCCACGTTGTCCACTGACGTCATGCGGAAACGCCTCTACCGCATCGGCCTCAACCTCTTCAATGTGTGAGTGGCCACTGCATTTTCATTCTTATGCGTTTATACGATTCTGATTGAAGCCATTCTGTTTGTTGTCATCAGTGCTGAAACACTGTTAACCGTTTGGCTATGAAATTGAACAAATCCATATCTCTTCATACAGACACAGATGAAGAGATACAGTTTTGCTGCACATTCAAGTTGAAAGAGCGTTTATATATTAGAATGAACAGAATACTGTTTGTCCTATTTGATGTATGACACTGTCAGTTGTTCTATCTATATCCTCTAAGTGTACCTAAAGTTTTAACGGGGACCAATGGGCTCAAAAGAGCAAAGAAAAGCACTTTCCTCACACGTCCCCGATGTGCGGAACAGAATGGAGCCAGGGTCCCTATCTGTAAATCTAAGGAGTCTTCTTTTTTTCTCAGAGAGACAAATCAGCACAGAGGCTAAAAGACGATGAATCATTGAGACAGGGGGACCGAGTGAGGAGGAAAGGGATAAAATGAAGGAAATGTGACCCGGCTGAGAGCAAGGGGGATCATGATAACCTAATATGGGCAGTTACACTCCCAGTCAATGGTTGAATTGACAGTTACGGCCTATTGCGTCACCTGTTGAGCTTTTTAATGCAGGATAATGATAATACAGGCAGGTTTGCGATGCTAGAGTCAAACAACAGAACTTTACAGAGGTTGAAATTAATTTTCTTGAATCAAATGTCAAAATCTGTTAAGGGAACTGAACAAGTCATATGCAATTCCATCTTGCAACCTACATGGCGAAGGATCTGCTGGTAATGTTTGCTACAAGATACAATAGGACACCTTCACAGTCTATATGCCACAGGAAGCTGGAACTATTTTAGCGGCACACAAAAGGACAACAGCTCGACGGGCTCTGCATGTGTAACTACAGATGCTCAGCTTGGATAAACATTTTAATGAGAGCTCGACAGATTATTTGACATTTGTGTCAGGGGGGGGTCACGTCTCTATTGTCGGCTCAAATGTCAACTTCTTGATGTAAAACTGATACGAGCATCTCTCGCGTTCCGACCGCTGCTCCGGCTGCCTGCTGCGTTTTCCCCCTCTGGGTTTCAGGAATGCGTCAGTTAGCCGAGGACAAAAAAAACAAACATGTTTTCTGTTTTGAGAAGCGGCTTGTTTGTGTTTGCCGGTTTGCAGCTCCTCAGTCATTGTGTATTCAGCTCCCCTCGCTGCCTAGTGAAGAGTGACAAAGTCAAAACCAGATAAAAACTTCCCAGAGACACTCTGCAGACAGGTGACTGGTGGTTACAAGGCAGCAAGAGGCAAGAGACTGGGTTGCCATGGTGACGGCGGAGGACGAGGCCAGTGCCGACTGAATCTGATGATTTGAATCCTAGACATGTTTTAAAGTATTGAAGCAGAAATATTGGTTTTGAATTATGACCTCCAGTAAGTCCTTCATTGACATAATCAATTATGGATGTGGGGAAGAACTTAAAAAAACATTTTCTCACATGTCTTATAATCACCCAAACCCTGAATAACCCTTCTTACAATTCTGATCACAAGGTTTTAATATAAATTAGCAAATGTTATAATATTTCATTTCTTTTTAAGTTTGTCAAACACAGGCTAAATATATTTTGCAGTGCAGAAGTGTAAACACATAGCTACGAGGCAAATGGCAAAAAATAAATGGAATTATTAAATAGAGATATTTACCATATGCTCTATTAGCTTTTCCCCCAGAGCATACCCTGAAGGACATGAACACCCCACGTACTCAAATAAATGAACCAGACTCCCTCAGATACATCACAAGTTGAGCTCAACCACTGCTGGACTGGTTCGGCATCAATTAGTCAGAATACATTAGGGGTAAATCTAAAAAATATAATAATGGCAATGATCCAGAAGGCCTCAAATTCTCATTAGTCACTCTGCTGCGAGTCGTGAATGTAATTAAAATGCAGCGTGTGAGCCGGCACCTTGGGAACTGGGATGAAAAATATGTGAGCAGTTCAATCCAAGCATTTTTTCTCTTTTTTTTTTACACACATCAACCATTTGGGTGAAAGCCGCCTTTGCTTTCCAAAATAATCTTGGAGTGAGGGCAGATACATTGCATTCCATTAGCTGCAGAACAATGGCAAGATCTTCTGTTGAGATAAGGCTCCAATTAAGCCATTTCACTCAAATTTGGGAAGCCGGAGCTCATAAACACAAACGATCTTTGCGCTCGTTGCCAGGCTCTGCAGCGCTGTAATAGTGCACGATAAAGCCGATTAACTTTGACTCAATGCTGGAGCGTGACACTGGAGACAAGGGGAAGCAGGAACAGGCTGTTCATGGGGTGGAGGGAGGATGTAGAGAAATCACAATCGGAAATTGGCAATGAAGAGAATATGGAGGAATTAAAGTTGAACGTTAAAGATGTGAAGAAGAGTTGTCAAGTTGCAGCTGAAATTTGAGTATGTATATTTGGATGGAATTCAGTCTTTAATTACAAAAGTTTGCAAGCCTTATCAATAGTCAATAGGAAGAATCATGAAGACAGTAAACTTCTCTTGTAGTTGCAATAAAAACAGTATTTTACATATTTCCTGAAAGTTTAATTGGTCATCGTAAATATGATCACTTTGATAGTGTCAGTCATACAGTAAAGATGGATGACATGACAGCAGTTAATGTATCTCTATCCCCACCTGTTGGACGGCTGCAGCATAGGTCTTAAATCACGCCTCCCCCATGTTAATAACTGGGACATGGACCAAAATACAAACCCCCCCAAAGAAATCTGTAAATTGTTCCAAAAAGTTTGGTTATAGTAAGATATTTGATGCTATAAAATGGGGGTGAAACATCACGACTGGCAGCCAAGACTGACTTGTGATTGATCGAGAAGCCGTCCTCCATATTGCTACCGTCTGTGGTGTCAGCAGAGAAAGAAATCTGATCTAACGTTTATCTGTTTGTTCACATTGCATTTAAAACGCACTGCAGGTTTCCTTGATATCTCTCGAGAGGAAGTGAGGACTGTACACATTCATAACGACTGTTTGATGAGAGCTCGACGTCTGATGATGAGGGTCCGTTACTTTTAAGTGACGTATTTTTTTCTAAGTAAACCGACAGGTTTAATTGCCTTTCCTGTCTATTTGCAATCCCCTCTTCTCATTCCCCTGATCAAACAGCTTGAAAGATAAGCTGACTTTTATTAAATTGGCTACAAGGGAAGGGAGAGATAGAATGACTAAGGGAGAGCAGGAAAAAAAAGAGTGACAGAGAGATAGAGAAAAAGAGAGAGAGAGTGGGCTATGGAGCTTGAGGCTTATTAGTTCCACCAGTTCATATCCTCCCTCTAATACCTGCGCTGTTGTATCCTTTGCATCTTAAACAGGGCTGTTTGCTCTGGGCTAAAAGTTGGCTATTGCTTGATCATGCAGACAAAAAAGCTCACACACACACACACACACACACACACACACACACACACACACACACACACACACACACACACACACACACACACACACACACACACACACACACACACACACACACACACACACACACACACACACACACACACACACACACACACACACACACACACACAATCTCTCTCTCTCAGGTATTGTAGTGTGTGTGAGTGTGTCGTGCAGCAGGTGGTCTGCGCACCAGGAATGAGAGAGGAAGAGGGGAAAGTAGAATAAAGACAGGAAAAGTTAGAAATGTGTGTGTGTGTGTGTGTGTGCAAGAAAGGAAAAGTAGAGCAGTGAGTGCAAAAGCAAGGGAGAGGAACTGAAAGAGACAGAGACAGGACGGGTGTGAGGGGTCAGAGGTCGATAGAGTTTCCACCTTGAGTGTCTCTGGAATGACAATAGCTGCATCTCGATTCAGGAGCTGCTTCCTTCGGAGGCTGAATTTGAGAACCCATTGTGTCACAGCGCTGCGACTAAGCCGACCCATTTCGAAGGCTCATTCAAATGCAGCCGAACAAATTGGTCCCGTGGCTTCGACGAGTGGATCTTCCTCTCGCCAACCTACCCCAGGATTCCTTCGGTATTAAAACAGCCTTTAAAGCGACGAGACCAAAACGTCCGATGTTTAAATATCACATTAATAGTGGCGTTAAAGTTAGGGTTGGTAATCTTGGAAAAGCTAGCGCAAGCAGGCTTAACTTTTCCCTCTCATCACAGCTACGCCACAGGCTGGTAAAGAGTAGGCCTACATAGTCTACACAGCCTCGAAGACCAAATTGGGACACACATGTGAGGATGGAGTGTTTTTAGGTACGATTTCCAACAGGGAAGGGACAAAGAGGCGAGGATGTGATTCTAATGACAGATACCTGACAGGAATTTTCTTTTGTATGCACAACTCTTTCCATTTTATCACACATTCCCTTATTCTCACTCCCTTCCTTGGATATTCTATTTGAGTGGAAGCACGGATTAAACATCAGAACAACTCACGGAGGACTCATCAGTTCCCCGAACATGCGTGGAAAACGAAGCAGGATCAGAGCTGTATGAATGAAAGAGAATGTGGCATAAGAGATGCATAGGTGATGGTATAAGTCTTCACACTGAGACATCAGAGTACACACTGTGTGTCAAGGGAGGCCAATTAACAGAGTGGATCAACAAAGCCCGCTGAGCTCCTCGAGAAGGACAACATCACGTCAGGAGGAGAGCGCTCTTTAAAGAACTCATACGAGTGTGTGCTTGTTTGTGCGCACACACACACACACACACCTTCCTCTGTATTCACATTCTGCCCTCGGTGCTAAATGACCCAGTCCATAATTACAAACTCTGAAAGCCAGATGGCAAACAGAGGAAGTATTTCTAGTCTCACAGCCTTTTTTTTTATCCACATCTGTGTTTGTTAGTTAGAGAATACAGATGGTGAGACGATGCATTTATTATGGTATATGAACCAGAGAGTGAAAATAAAGATGAGCAATAACCCAGTCTCCTCCATGTTAGCAAATGGTACATGGCCCAAACTGACTGGTTTCTGTCATTTTACATTGGACTGCACTTTGGTTAACTGGTAGTTTTTAAATGTGCTTTAAAAATAAGCTTGACTCAGTAAGGTGTAAAATCCGTATGCTATGACTTGCAACTGGGAAGAGAAGTAATAAATTAATGTAGAGCTCTGGACATATTTCTGAAAACAAAGGTTGTGGAACCACTGCTCTAAAGTAAAAAACCTAAAGAGAAGGAGCCAGATCACTAAATTCTCCTCTCGGTTGCTTTCTCAGCAGAACTGAGCTTAGTTGATGGACGAGAGAAACGCTTTGCAACAGCGACTCCACATCAGTGTAATGATTCAGGGTTTTGAAGAGTCCGCAGCTACACCACACAATCGTGTTTCCTCTCCGAAGTAACACACAGGGCCGCTAACCGCCCATCAATCTTTCACTGGTTAGCTATGTAAACAGAAACGTGTGCATCTGGAGATATGGGCAACACGCAGCGCTGACAGCTGGGCTCCTGTAAGGGCCATAAAACACAGCTCTAAAAGGCACGGACATTGCACATCTGTCCGCTGCCACTGAAATGGATGGCATATATCCACCAATGCTTTATTTCATATGATTGTCTGATTAGGACAGAGTTGTCCTGCACCAAGCATCTAAACCTGTCTATCCTATATCTCATGCATCATCCCCCCTTCCTTTCTCTCCTCGGTCCACTTCTAATTACAAATAATAGCCGCCATCTGTTTTTTGGGGCAAACACCGAATGAGCGATATCTGCCAACATCGCTTGGCGAGGCACCACCTTCGGCTGAGAGGGCGAGCGAGAAGCTGGGAGCGCGTTGAGGCCGTGACAACAGATGCTGCCGGGAGGTCGAGCCTGTGCTCATCGTCCTCCGTCCTCACACTCCCCTTCCTGCACATCTGTTCTGTCTGGTCCTCGGCCAGCGCCCCCCCTCATTCTATCTTGCCTTTATCCTCCCCTCCCCTTTTGTCCCACCCTTCGCTTTACTAAACCCATTAGCTGTGGTTCCACAACCACACACACCCACTTAGCTTGGTTACATAAATGTTGTGGTTTGTGTATAGACAGGAGAGGGACAGCAGTGTCCTCCCCAGAGCAACCACACACCGTGTCTAATAGGGTTATAAATAACTACAATATTACTCCTTTACTCAAACATAACCAAATACAGCCAGTCTACTGATGGGAAACAAGATGCTTTTTGAAAACAATGATTCACGGAAGCGGTTTTCTGAAAGCACGAGCCTGGAAATAAACCCTGTTGCTCCCACAAAGAGGTTGTAGGACTCCGTGTACATAAAGGGATCCTGCTAATGGCTTTATCTTGTTGAAGTAGCTTCTTCTGCTCTCAGCCGGGTTGCAGAGAGTGGAGATGCACTGCTAATCACGTTTCTAGCGGCACTCAGCAGAGCGTGTACCTCCATGAAGGCCCAACTGTCCCCTTCAATTCAATTAAGCCGCACCAGAGTGTACAGATATCAGTCGCCCGCAATGTTAAAGAAAGTGTAAAAATAACTAAACATCCTGGATCTAACCAGTAAATCGAATCTGCTCCCAAAGTTAATGAGCTCTTTCTTGGGTCATATCCCACCATTCCACCAAATTCAAGAGATCGGCTTCAGAAGTTTTACATTCAATAAAACATAAAAGTCAACAAGAGTCCATAAAGATGGCTGATGCATTTACGCGTAGGTTTCCGATTAAGTTTCCATTTTCAGTTTGGCTCACGTCGCATTTTTCTTACATGGAGGAGGCTGTGTTTATGATGTGTACTGCTGCCAGCCACCAGGGGGGGGGGGATCTAGACAGTGGAGCCTCATTGTTGTACATTCATAATCTGCTGTAATAAAAATTATATTTACAAATAATTCTCCAGCACAACCTCTGGTTTTATCGAGAGTGGATCATTTCTAATGAATTAAACTTGTTTAAGAGGGGGAATTAAATTTCTTCTCACATGTCCTTTCAAAATAAAATTAAAGCTTGTACATTCCTCAGGGCTGCCGCTGGTTTCTATTAATTCTGGTAAAAAATTCTGGTAAAAATCCACCGGAGAAACTTGGCATATGTAATCCATCACCATTTCAAAGTTTGCCTCAAGCTAATCTTAGCCCTGTGTCGGTCCAGCGACGGCAACTGGAGGCCTGGGATCAGTCTGCGCACAGCGGCAGGGACTCAGAGCCACGGCCCCAATCAGCCTGTTTGATTCAGGGTGTATGCTCTGAATTTAACATCGTGTCGAGCTGTTTTGTAGTCGTTAGTGAATGTTGAAATTCAGCATGGGCGGGAATATGAATACGGCTCTGCTGTGTCTTTCAGGGCGTTTAGTAGACTCCAAACTACACTGTGCAGGTTCCTCATCGCCACAGTACAATAAATAGGGCAAATCAACCGTCACAGTCACAATTCCACCGTCGATATTCGGTTTTAAAGCCAGGCCAGGTCACAGAAAACACTTCCTTTTGGTCATTACACTCTGTCTTTTCTCGTTTGTCCCAGAAACCCGGACAAAGGCCTTCAGTTCCTCATCTCACGAGGCTTCATCCCCGACACGCCCATCGGTGTGGCGCACTTCCTGCTGCAGAGGAAAGGCCTGAGTCGGCAGATGATCGGGGAGTTCCTCGGTAACAGCAAGAAGCCCTTCAACAGAGACGTTCTAGAGTGAGTACAGCAGCACCCATCTTCTCCCGGAATCATTTCTCTCCTCAGTGATCCCTCTTTTTCCTGGGAGATCAGGAGTCAGGGACTGGATCTGACAGCTGGATTTATCTCAGAGAAAATACACAACTTTATATATATGGATACAACTAATTTATGATATAGAATATTGTATATAATATATATTTTAGTACATAATACATTGTATAAGTTATTTATAACATTCATAGAAGTCATTTATATTATTAATGCTTTTAAACTTTTAGCAACTAAAAAAATATTCTTAAAGAAGCATCGACACACATAAAACACATATATACGCACAACAGGATAAAAATAAAGTGACCGAAATAAAAGCGGATGAACCCAGGGGGCTGGGAGAACAAGGACAGATGCCACCTTCTAGTGTTAGTCATCAAACAATGTGTTGACACTCTCTCACACACACGATTCACTTCACCCTGTGATTTTCTTTCGAGGTCATTACACTGATTGTGTTTTATTTGCTTTGAAACTGCAGAGGTCTGCTACACACACACACACTCTCTCTTTCTGTCCACTCTTATTTCCTTCTTTTGTAAAACCCTCCTTCCTTTATCTCAGTAATTGTCTTTTTATTCTTTTGCGTCCTCCTATTCACCCCTGCCTTTAACATTTGCATAACAACCGGAGGAAACGCAGCACATCTTTCTTTTATCCTCTCTTGACGTTATCAAACCAAGAACACACTTTCCAGCCTCTGCAAGGTCACATGAAACACAACACAGCACTCCACCAAGTGCACAGCCTCATCTCATATCCATATCAGCTTAAACAGACACCGCCATGAGTATTAACACCATTATGCTTTTAAGGCTTCAAACTCTAATTCACAGCACAGATTGGGATAAATGTATGTTTTCTTTATTTTTCCAAAGAGCTTGTCGCGCCGCAGCACTCAGCGCGGGAGTGATGTTGAAGAGGGGCATGATGGGAGTATGTAAAGTGTGTGTGGAAGCGCTTTGGGTAGTCACGTGAGAGTGGGTGAGGGGTTTGGAGTCTAATGTGTCACTCACAGGTGAATTACTGGGCCTAAATGTGAGTGCGTGTGTGTGTGAGAGGGAGTGTGAGTGTGTGTGTGTGTCAGTCTCCATATCCATGAATCTTCACCCTTTCCTTATTGAGCTAATGGAACTTGTTCTCATCACATTTCTTCACGCATAAACAACAATAGTTAAAACGTCTCAAGTCAATTAAGCCAAATTGTGGTGATGGATTCGTGCTCAGAGACATCCGGCACCCTGAGGACTCATTTACTGATAATACAGCGAACTTGTTGAGCAGGAAAAAACTAAATCTGTTTTCAATCTGTCATCTTCTCATCGCCTGCGTAAAACATGGTTCCATCTGGACTGATATTTCACTTTATCAGGTCTTTGCAAACACACACTTAAAAACATACTTTCAGACATCACAGATCGGCAAAGTCTTACGTGTGATAACATACGTGTGTGGAAGAGACGGGCGGGGGAAAGAGGGAGCTGATGTAACTCGGCTTGTCTGACGCTGCATGAACGAGGAGTGACAGCCAGGGAAGAAAGGAGAGAGGACATTCCTGTGGTAGTAGTAGTAAAAATCAGGAGGCAGTAACTGCAGTAAATGCGAGTAGTCTTAGCAGTTGTAGTGGTACTGAGTTGCTGTAATAGACACATGAGCAGGAGATGGAGAAGTATTTCTTGTGATATTGGTACAATGCTTGTACAGGGTGGTATCCTTATTCTGAGTTGCTCTACTGGGATCTGTGCTGGGACGTGTCCAGACAGTACTGTGGACTCAGCTATCTTTCTGCTGGAGCAGCATGTGTCACAGTCAAGTACTCAACTCATTAACTCGCTTTGTTCACAGTAAATCCATCTTAATTTACGAGTGTGTGTACTCGTTTTTATTACCTCTTTAGGACCTTTTTCCAGGATGAACACTGACCTCGTCAGGACCAGTAGACCTAATGGGGACCAAAGATTGTTAATTAGACAAAACTTAATGTCTGAGGTCCTGGTTAAGCTTAGTGATAATATTGCAAAGTGGTTAAGGTTTTGTTTAGGCCGATCATAATGAATGGAAGTCAATGCAAAGTCTGAACAAGGATAAGTGTGCAGACCTGTGTGTCCACTTGCATGTTCCCCAGTCAGATAAAGCAGAAGGGCTGTAGTAGTACTATAGTTACAAAAATACAATAGGAAGGCTTTGCTTGGCAGAAACATAAGTATAAGTAAAGATATTAGTAGTAGTGAAATAGATTGGTTTGGAGTTCCACTTGAAAGTCAGGCGAGTGTAAAAGTGTCAAAGTTTGATTATTATTCCACTTTGTGTCTTTAGAGCAAATCTCACATGAAAGCGAGAGAAACTTAAATGAAACCAAAAAACTCCCAACTTGTTTCAAAAGTCACCTTTCACTTCAAAAGCTAATTCCCCCCCCCCCCCCCCCCCCCCGAACTCACCGTCCGGGGTATTTTGCCTTTTTTTAATTAAAGTCATTAAGCCGGGCTTGTCAGGTAACAGGGGGATCCTAAGCCCAGAGGCATTGTGTGTGTGTGTGTGTGTGTGTGGGTTGGCACCTGGATGTGCGCGAGTCTCGGCAGCTATAGCTCAGAGAAGATAGCCGGGGCCCGGTCTTATCCCTGGTGTCCGTGCGTGGCTAATACCTGCAGCCAGCAGAGTACTGCAGTAAGAAACAGATGAGAATTGATCTTGAGAGTTTATCCACAGTCTTGACACATCCCACCCACATAAAGCGACTTATATCATCTTGATATAATACAGTGACTACAAGGCTGTACTATATGACGTTTTTTAATTCAACTACTCTCTCTCTCTCTCTCTTCCTCCTCTGTGTTCTCCGCAGCTGTGTTGTGGATGAGATGGACTTCTCGGGGATGGAGCTGGACGAGGCGCTGAGGAAGTTTCAGGCCCACATTCGTGTCCAGGGAGAAGCCCAGAAGGTGGAGCGTCTTATCGAGGCCTTCAGGTAATTGGAAAAGCAGTTTATCTGTATTCTCACTGGTACTGTACAGGGGGCAGATCGGCTGCAGCCGCTATCGAATTTCAAAGACTAAGTTTGGTTTTCTTTCTTGTATTAATCAGTATTTAAAGTTTAGGGAAAATATTAGAGAGTTTTTCCAGTTCCAAAACAGGCCATTTTTTCACTAAGCTCATAGATGGGAGGGGCCCAGAACCTTTTCAATGACTCAATGAAGAAAAGCTTAGTGAACTGACTCACTGTCGTCGTATTGTGTTGTGTTTGTTTTGTGTCAGAAACAGAGCTCGTGTCTATTTTCACATGCATGGGCGATGCAGATGTAACCGTCACACATGGCTAGTGCTAAGCAGCTTGGCTAAACGCCCATAACAACCATTTATACCTGAACAAATCGCAATTAAACACATGTCCGCAAACGTGTGCTAATGTTCAGAAACATTCATGTGCAGAGGAAATAGAAGGAGGAGAAGGAAATAGCTTGTAGGAGTATTTATCATCAGAATAACCCTCATTTGGCCTGCTGGTGTCATTTAGATCCTGTGGTAAAGTAAAGCTGGCTGTGTTGATATTCAGTGGGTGTTAAATGGCAAAATAATAATAAGGATGTGACCAAAAAATACATTTTTACAGGCACGAAAACCTGCTTGTATGACAAAAATAAAAAAAAACTAACGACAGTCAGCCATGCACGCAGAATGAGATGCACTACACATTTCTCAGGAGTAATGGAGAAAGCATGGACTCCCATGAATATGCATGAATCGCTGTAACAGTTCTGACGCGAGGAGTGGAGACGCGCTGCCAAACACACACTCTCCTCTCCCCCCCTCCGCTCGGCTACAATTAGATGTCGAACAAAAAAGCCCTCGTGTGAAAAAGCCGAAACCGCCGTGTAATCTCTGGCAGCCGTTTTTTTGCGACAGGGAGACAAAGTGCATCGGTGGCGCCGCGTGGTAACGGCGCCTGGTTTTGTTTTTTTGCCGTGTCGCCGTTTGAGCAACAACCACCTGTCACAGATGTGTGGAGGTGCCGTTGTCGGAGTCGGTGGGCAGAATGGTTTGGCACTGGGACTGTTTGGATATCAGCCTGCGTCCATGTGTGGTATTAGTTGGAGGAAAGGGTGAGGGGGGGGGCATGAACTGGGAAAGGGAAGATGTAAGGAAGGATGGAAGGGGGGGAGGAAGGAACGAGCGAAGAGGGTTTATAAATAACTGGCATTGCATAACCGCTGCTGCCTCTCTGTGTGCCTGCCTCCTCTGCTCCTGGGCTTTGATATGACTCCAAACACACACACACACACGCACACGCACACGCACACACAAACACACAAACACATCTCTGAAGCTAGTGAAGGGGATTTGAAGCAGCAGCGAACGAGAGAGTGAGGGGTGGGAAAGTGAAAAGCAGCCAGCAGCCCTCGGTATCTGCTGCGTCAGTGTGCTAATGAATGAGCAGATATGAGCCAGAGTCCCGATGCTGTGGATACACGCGGCGTGTGTTTTCATCTCTGAATCACAGCGTAGTAACAGGATACTCGTATTTACTCATCATGCACTCGCATACATTTTTCCTGTTTGCCCCTCATATCACAGGTTTCATGCAACATGCAGGAATTAGTGTTGTGTTGCGCCATCTGAGCGAAAAGTTGTCGCGACCGCAAATGCCAAAATCCATTCAGGGAGAGAGGCCCACATCTCACCCTCGTTATTGTGTGTGTCTTTTCCGTGAAGGGTTTTTCACTGTGTGTTGCTGCACTGCATGATTCAAAGACAAGCACATAATCACTGGTTGCTGCCGAGTCACGATTTCCAATCCGCTGAGATGTGAATAAGCATCTGTGCACAGCCCTGTGATTATCCTGCTTAAACAAATGCTGTCTGAGGAGCGCGCCACCAACGCACAATGAATATTAATCTTATTCTCCTCATTGATAGACATTTAAAACAAATTAAAATCATTGTTTCCATAATAATGCATGACCCCTATGTGCTTGATTTCAACTGATACACGTGGAAGATGCAGATAAAGACGTCAACTTGGAAATACACTGAGATTCCATAGTCTTTTGGTGATGACTTGACTGATTATGAATGTGTCTGACCCGGACAATCTCCTGCTGTGTTCCTCATGTGTTAAAGTCCATGTTTGAAAACAGCTTTAGTGAATGAACCCAACGACACAAGTGAGATTTGAAAAAGAAATTGAGCCATTGTAAAGGCCTTTATAGAAACAAGCATTAACACACAACCTCAAGCGTTGTCATGCAAGGCTCACAGGTGTTAACCTACTGCATGCATATTGACAAATGTTTCTTTACTCAGCCCCATTAAACACATACATTAGAATCCAATCATGCAGCTCAATGGTTCTGCAAAAAGGTGTTGCGTGGAAATTACTGATTAAAGTAACGATCATACACTCCGACGCACAGGGTCCACAAAAACACACATCTACTCATTCCCCTTCACACATATATATATATATGATTATATCTAGATGTACTCTTGTTTTTCCATCCGCTAACCAGGAAGTATTCATGCACTTCACAGAGATGGAAACAATTTCTCTCTCTCTCTATCATCTGAGCATTACGTATGCAAACACCCTACACACGTCTGCAAAACCACACAACGACACACATGTCCGTTCTCCACCTCCGATATGTAGTTGTTTCGGGGATTAAACGGATTCTCTGTTGTGTCTTTCTGCAGAAACAAAAACATCAGGGATTTCAAACGTCACATTTCTTCTCTCCGGTGCAGTAACTACCTGCGTAAATCCGGCAAGCCCCGGCCCATAAATGTTGCAGAGTGTTTAATTATGGCTAAGGACTCGGTGGACCTTGTCAGCGTTTGTGTAGTGCCAGCGAATAAACAACAGAAGGATGGATCTTTATTGTTTTATATCGTAAACAAAACGATTCCAAGACGGTGGTAAATCACAGAAGAGAGTCCTTTGCTCTTTTTTTGTTTCACCCACACTTATTTCACAGTGATGGGTGTAAGCACCCGGCCCACTGGGATGAATGTGTTTATACAGAGAGACGGTGTTTGAGCCCAGCACCTGCTGAGGGGTTCATCGCTGCTGAGGGGCGGCTAACTGCTTCCAATGAAGCCACGAGCAAAATTAAAGCCATAACTCTTATTTTTGTGTGACACTCACGCTTAGCTTGTGTTGAGGCGTTTTACGAGCATGTTGCGCAGTGAGGGATTCCTGTAGAGGCTGAGAATAACTAATTATATATACGACTTGTCTTCCATCTGTTACCACTTCTCATCTTTCCTCGTCTTCCTGCCCTTTATGTTTCACTAATTCATCTCACTCTGTACTTACCATCGCCTCTAACTACTCGGTCCCTTGCTCTACTTCTGTCATTCCTCCATTTTTACGTCTGCCGCCACGACTCAAGACTACACAAAAGGCAAGACAGCTTTTCAAAGTGAAGCCCAATCGTCTGTATCGCCCCCTGGTGGCTAGCTGCAGTGTGGGTCATTACAATGCTGCCTCCTCCATGTTGAGGCTCATTAATGCTGCAGTCACTGTGTGAACTGCACTGAACCTCCGTCTCAAACGATGCAACCGTCACCATGCGTCCTTTACCGGCCTTGTTGTTGAGCAATACATCCACTAGAGGGCGGTGCAAAGCGGAAAGTTTCTAACAAAAACAAAAATGGCGACGGGAGAGAAGGCAAAAGCAGATGTGTTGTAAACGTGGTCTAATATACCAACTCGTACTTTCTTCCTCATGTCCTATATGGTCACATGGCCAACCACTGCCGCCTCACGATTGGTCAAGAGCATGTTTTGGCTCGACATCACAATCGCTGCCAAACAGTGGCTCTGAATTATGTCGACAGCACAAGATGGCAGCTCGTGTATCCATGATATACTGGCTTCATTTTTGTAAAACACAAAGTGGAGCTGGATCCTCAATCGATAAATACAGTCAATGTTCATAACCCACATCTATTACTCCTTCAATTCATCCCTTGCATTTCTTCCATACATCTTTTGTTTCTTAAATTCAAAAAATGAATCGTTCTTTCCCTCCTTTTAACCCAACAGCCAGCGCTACTGCATGTGCAACCCTGACGTGGTGCAGCAGTTTCACAACCCGGACACCATCTTCATCCTGGCCTTCGCCATCATTCTGCTCAACACCGACATGTACAGCCCCAACATCAAGCCCGATCGCAAGATGCTGCTGGAGGACTTCATACGCAACCTGCGAGGTAAGACAGCATCGCAATCTGCCTGTGTGTGTCTGTGTGTGAGTGTGTGTGTGTGGTGTGTAGAGGCACATTAAGCTAGAGTGACAGAAATGAGTGCTTGTAACCAGCTCAAGCAGGAAGGTTAGTCTTTTAGGAGCATGTGTGCATGTGCTGTCACCGGAGAAGTGGTGTGTGAGCTAAATAGTTCACTCAGTAAGTAGATGCTAACAACATGCACACAGGAGGCCGACTCAGCAAATATAAAAAAGTCCTGCCGACACTAATCTCAGGTGAAGAACATCATAAAGACTATCACCCAAAAGGAGGTTGGATAGTTGAGCTCAGGTTTAATCGTATCATGTAGTGAGTTCACCATTTTATAGGGGTGTCAGAATGTTTAGTGACTACTGCTGCACTCATTGTTTCCCACAATGCATCATGACAAACAGTGTACAAGCGAAGGTCAATAACCGAGCGATATGGATTGTGCTCACGACGGAGCGGCGACAGGAAAGGCTCTTACTATTTAACGCTTGTTACCCTTTCTTCTCTAACAACATTTTTCGCTCTAGCATTGACCTTCTGTTAACTTACACATGACAAATAAAACTCAATTAAATACATTAACCCTTCAGAGACCTGGGGTGTTTTTGCCATTTTGTAATGCTTTTAATTTGGCCTTTGTACGCCACATTAATGAGGGTCTATACGTGCCAATGCCTGATATCTATTTTCTGAACAACATTGCCTCTGAGAAAATGTTTTTTTTTACGTTGACATAGATTGTCAACTCATTGGACCGTTAAACGAAGACCCAGAATAAAAAAAAAGATCCAAAATTCCTAAAACATATCGCATAATCGTAGATGCGTCTTTTTTTATTTACTATATGGCATTCAATACTAGAAATTGCTCTTGTTTATGACTTATTGAATGAAATTGGTTTTCTTTGGCCAATTTAAAACGTAAAGCATTTCCCTGATGTAATGTCCTGCGGTGGCAAACCTCCCTGCACTAATCTAAATGATAAATAATTACATTTCCCCCCCCCCGCTCATTGTGCTTTACACAGACACAGGTCACAGCGACAGACAGGAGACGCCTGTTGCTCTCGTCAAACAGATGCTCGTTCGCCGAGCGGCGAGGTAGAGACAGGTTTTGCTCTCCCTCTGTGAAATCAGCCGGGGGACACCGAGGTCGCCGCAGAACAAGTTTAATAAATGCATGCAGACTTTTCCCGCCCGCAATTAAATTAAGTCGGAAAATCAATTCCGGTATCTCACGTGAATTAAAACATGTCGCTCTCTCCCCGCGTCTACATTTGTTTTCTGCTCAGCTCACTGTTTTCTCTCTCTCTCTCTCTGTGTATCCATTATCTTGTTTTTTCTCCGTCACAATATTGCGCCGTCTGTTTATTCAGCCGCTGTCCCTTGTCTGTTCTCTCCCTCCGGTTCTTCCACAGAAGCATAGTTCACTCAGCTAATTGGCTGAGGTGAAATGCAATTATACACCAGAAACCAATAGTAATGAAGAACCGAAGAGCATTCATTATCTCAATTAAAACAGAAGGGAAGAGTCAGAGCCGCTGCACTATGGTTCAACATAACACAGACCAGCTTCCATCTAAATTAATCTGGTGCACCAGCCCACTGAAAACCGATATCGGTACTGTGTTGTTTATGATTTCTTTATATTTCTATGAGGGAGGATGTGCCAGTGTTGCACAAGGAGTTCACCTCCCTTTTAAAGAAGAAGCATATCTACATGGAAAATTTGGGTAAAACAAGATTGTGCAGTGATGAATAGCACTTGATCGAGCGTATACCTCCGCCAAGCTCGAGCAATGACAGTCTAGTGCTTATAGTTGAAATATAAAAGAAAGATGGAAGTGCTCTGATAACCTTAATGATTTATTTGTCATAAAAAATGTAAATTAACGGGTTCTTTAAAAGGTCCTGGCCACGTCCTCCACCGAGTTAATTGTTTTTGCATAACCCTGCCAACAAATCAACCAATAGACGAACAAACAGAAAGAAAATGGGAGGAGTAATACAAAATAAAATGGCACCTATGATTACAAAGGGCCCAACAGTCCCCTATGAAACCACCTTTAAATCAATCTAAATTGTTGTTATCTCACAATGTTAAAGAACGTTGAAAATATCACATGGCCATCCGCCTATTTTCTATCATGCATCAACAGTTTGGCAGTTGGAGTGGCGGAGATTGGGATTGAACCACCAACTGATTGGTTAGTGGACAACCCGCTCTACTTCCTGAGCCACAGCTGCCCACAATATGATCTCGCAGTTATATAATACTCACATGGCAAACCCATATCACACTGCTATCCTATGTAATGAACTATTATATAAGGCCATTTTCTTACATTCACAGCCCCTGCGTACATAATTGGCACCTGTGTCTCCGCAGTGTCCCGGGGGGCCTCGCTATTTTCTCCTAACACACCCTGCCCCATTGAAAACTCAATGTACCACACCACATGGCGTACAGCTGTGCGGACGTAACCGGGAGCTCTAACTGCGAGGAACTGGCGCTGTGGTTCCAACGGCAAATAATAAAAAAGACCCACTGCAAGAGGAAGGAGACTTTCGGGGAAAAAATGAAAAGCAGCCACCCTGTGTGGTGATGTGTGTGTACTGGTGTGTAATTGGACTATTTTCCTCATCTCAGGTGTGGATGATGGTGCGGATATCCCCAGAGACATGGTGGTGGGAATCTACGAGAGAATACAGCTGAGGGAGTTACGCTCCAATGAAGACCACGTCACCTACGTCTCCAAGGTGGAGCAGTCTATTGTGGGCATGAAGACGGTAAGCGCACGACCAAGCCCTTAACGGCAACTAAGTTAATAATAACCCTTTAACCTGTTTAACTGGTTGCTTTGACCATTGAGGCCAGCACAACCAGTCGTTAACCCACCTCTCTCATTCATTCATTTACTGTTGTGGTTACAGCTGCCTGATGAGTGTGAGTCTGAGATTCGCTTCCTCCTGAGGGAACTGTTTGTTTCTATTGGTTTTGTCACTATGACTGATCCCTTTCAGGTTTCACATAATAATGTAATCCTCTGTTAATATTAGAAATGTGGATTAGAGCAGCTTTAACCCTGCAGTGAAACCAGGTCTAAACCCCCAATTAGCCTTTTTGAAGAAGCAAGGACGACTCCACATATTCTCATAAATATACAGGAGACAGGAATAATAGTAAACACACACACACACGAGGGCTGGGCAATTAACTGAAAATGTATCAAAACAGACATGGATAACCTCTAATTTTGCTCATGTTGTTTAATTCAGTTAATACTTTACTCAAAGTTTGCACTAACAAATCGTTGGGTGTCCTCCCTCCTCCCTCACCCACTGTCCTCACATTACAAGTTAACAATAAACACTAACATAATGGATAAATAACTTAATCAATGTGATCGTCAGGTTGTGTGAATGATCGTCCATTAATCGTGATCGAGAAATAATCGCTTATTAGGACTTTGCATTAACTGCCATTCATTGTGGACAGCAAAACTAAAATCTTTCCACCTTACCTCGGAAATTAAGTTTTGCCTCATTAGGACCAGGCTCTGGTCTCAAGAAGCATGTTAATGTCCTGAAGATGGAACACAAATGAGTGTTCAGACACGCCTTGATAATGTTTTCTCTAAAACTCTGCACAGCCTTTGCCCAGTTGTTTCATATCAATGAGCCACAGCTTCGAGCAGCAGTTGTTATACCTCTAGTGGCCCATTGTTCCGTCATCATACCCCGAAGTTATTATTACAGCACAATCTCAGGAGACACACACTGATCACACTTCCTGTATTTAATGAGTTTTGTCGAATAATTAGGCAGAGTTGACCACTTCACAAACACACACAACACACACACACAACACAGTGCCGAGTGACTCACTCGTTATTCAAGGCTTCGTCACTACCACCTAGCCTTAGTAGCCTTGACGGAGCACATTTATTAGCCATTAAATGTCTCATCATCAGCGCGATCATTACCTCAGGTCATTACTCCTGCAAGATACATCGTTAACAACCCCCCCTCATTAAGACCCCCCCCCCTAACTGTTCAGAGAGCAGCTGACTCGGATGTTTGCGTCTCGCACGCAGCCCCTCCCTCCGGAGGATTTTAGGAGAATGTGCGGAGTTCGTTGCAGGTCGGAAAGCTTGAGACAGACACACAGGCAGAAGGAGTCGGCTTGATAATTGACTGATTACTCTGAATCAGGGGGGAATGTGTTCTCCGTGCCCACTCATAACACTGAAAGGCTTATTTTTGTTTTAAATACTTAAACAGTTCGGGGAATTCTGATATCGGTGCAAGGCGTTCCAATCCTTAATGAAATATAGATAAAAGTTGCCAATTTTCTTTCTATCATCTCTCATAGACATATATATTGCATCCACACACAAGAGCCGGTTTTAAAGATTTCTTCCAAACCTCTAAGGACATCCGGTCCGACCATTAGTGACCTCTGATACTAGACTACTCAAGTTTTCTCAAAGTACACATAGTTAACAAGGGTTGAGTTTAAGTTTGGTCCCACTGTCGTCATTCAGGACACTTTCATTTCCTGTTTGAGATGAGACGTTGATTATGATGTGTACTGAAGAGATTTTGGAGAATAATAACAGCTAACTAATGTAATCTCGTTATTTTCCAGAACTTTCTTCAAACACACATTACAAACCAGCGTCAGAGCGATGACATTGCGTTACCCTACATCTCGTTTATCGGATTGTCACACACCACTTCTTGTACATCTTCGATATTGAGGAACTTTGGGGGAAACGCAGCCGTCTACCTTCAAGTGTCTCTCTCGGTGATAGATCAGTAGTCAGAGGATGACAACGAGAGCTGTCATAAAGTTAACAATGATGGATTGTTGGGGCAGGAAGTGATTATTGCTGCTCATACAAATTCTCTGCCAAAAAATAGTAAATACAATATAATCCATCCCTGAAGGTGTCAGAGTCCCTGCATTGTAGATTATACATTTATAATCCTACACAGGAGTTCCACACAGGATAATTTTGGCTTAATGGGTTTCTCCATCATAGGAGTTTGGTTTGACGTAAATACTTGATGTTGTGACGAAAGCCAAGTAACAACCCTTCTTGAATTTGAGGCTGCAGCAGTTTAGTTAACGCAACACGTCGGAAAACTCTCCTGTGAAAGTGTTTCTTAATCCCGTCAGTAGAAGGACTGTTTTTTTGTTTTTTTTACCAGTTTGAGTGGGAGGCATTTCAGGCTAATGATGTCTTTACATGTTTCTGACATTAGTGTAATGAGAAAGCAGGCTGACTGGCTGCTGCAGGCTGTAAGCCCTGCAGTGATGAGTGATGGCAGAGCAGGAGAGGGAAAGAGGCTGGGTGCATTCACTGCATTGCAAATAGCACACAGGCGGGGAGGGGGGGGGGGGATGAAACAAAAATCTGATAGTAGTGAAGACTGAACGCAGATCGTGTGTATTTGGATCTAACAGCTGCCTCTCAGCCGGTGTTGTGATTTCTTCACCAATCGAAGTCAGAGAGCCGGACGAGACAAGAACATGATTAGATCAGTCTCTGAAGGCATGAGCCAGCCCCCCCCCCCCCCCCCGTAATCAGCTTAAACTTGGAAAAGCACTTAAGTCCAGAAAGAGAAGCTTGAGGCTTCAAGGGACACAACTGGAGAAAGGCATAATCATTCAATGTACAAGTAGAAAACACTAATTCTGATCGGATACGGACGGGAAACGGTTTGTACAGAGGATGACGGCATGAGACGAAAAGCAAAGGAAATATATCCTATATATATATATATATATATATTTTTTATTATTATTATTATTGTTGTTATTATTATTATTATTATTATTATTATTATTATTATTATTATTATTATTATTATTATTATCCATCCTTACATTGTAGCCATAATCAGACCCAGCAAGTACAAGAGTATATTGCCGAATTGTAGATTAGCTAATCTCAGATATTCAGCGAGGAAACTTTCTGATTCAGGACTCTGGGGATCATGGGTAATATCCACTGTTCAGTGGGAAAACCACATAAGCCCCATGTGTCGCTGCAGGGGGCGCCGTTGCTCAACAAGACTTATTTAGTGTAGCTTTAAAGATCTTCTCCATACAGGGTGTCACACATACATGCTTCGATTTGAATATGAACAATGTCTGATATGACTAAAATAAATGACTAGGTACATTTTACATACAAAATGTAAACAAAAACCTAAAATATCTGTATTATATACGGAAAGACAATAAATACCTGTAAGATATAGAGAGAACACTAACTCGTATCCATCGCTGATTAACATTTTAAGACCTGTTTTAAGATCTGTTGGATCCCAGTTTATGTCACTAGTTTGTTTCAGCCTGTTGAGTTTAATTGGGTTTTTTAATAATACTTCAGCCCTTAACCACAGTAATTAATGTGAACTTTAATACTGTTACCAGAGTCCATCGTATTTAAAGTGTAGCTCCGGTGGTGAAGTCTCCTCCTGTCTTCATCTGGCATTGATGGATTTTTCTTTTCTGAGCCTCAGAGTCATTTAATCTGAGCGAGTGAAGACTTACCTGTGTGTGTATGTGTGCGTGTGTCTCCGCAGGTTCTCTCTGTCCCTCACAGAAGATTGGTGTGCTGCAGTCGACTTTTCGAGGTGACAGATGTCAACAAGGCCCAGAAGCAGGCGGCGCACCAGAGGGAAGTCTTCCTCTTCAACGATCTAATTGTGGTGAGTTGATCAAAAAGACACACACCTCCTTTGAAATGATTCATATTTGCTGTTGTGGTTTTCACGTGCGTTTCTTTTAAGACCAGCCCTCAAATGTTGTTGCTGCTGCTGCTGCGAATGCTGCAAATGCTGAAGCTGTAAAGCTGCTTATTTTGTTGTGACAGCTTCAACGCACCATCACTGACTTTGACTGTGAGCCATTTCTCGAGGCCCCCTCTCTTCCCTTGTGTCGTTTCACAACTCAGGCCCATCCAGCCCCGTCTTTTAATAACAGATGCAGAGTTGTAGCGAGCTCATGAGAAAAAGATCTGTCCCTACAGAGTCCTTTAGGGTGTAAGATCCACTTCAGTATATATATATATATATATATATATATATATATATATATATATATATATATGTCCTTCTTTGGCATTTACATCAAATATGTTGATCTCAAGCCAGAGAAAGAAAAAGCAATATGGCCTCCCCCCCCCACGCCTTTGCTTTTATATGATACGCAATAATTAGCTGCAAGAAGAGGCAGATTTTCAGGTAGGAGGTGAAAACAGAGTTATTTCCCACCATCACAGGGGAATTCTCTTCATTCAGACGGAAAAGTTAGCGGCGCTATGTGTACTTTTTAATCCAGATGGTTTGGACAGCGAAGGAGAAATTGTCTTTGAAAGATTTTTTTTTACCATGGAGTTTAAGCAATGGGGACTTTTTTTTTTAAACTTGGCCCACGATCTTGCAGCTTAAACACGTCAAGGAGTATTTAAAGTGCCGATGTGATGTATTGGTTTAATACACCTTGCTTTGTAAATGATGTTCCCCAGTGGGGCCGTGAAATAGATTCGCCTCATCTTTCTCGATATCTGTGAAGGTCATTGAATGAAAAAGCTCCGCAACATCTCTAATCCATCCTGATAGAAGCTCGAAGAGGTTTTTCCATACAAATAACAGCAGCAGAACCTTCGGAAATCGCAGTGTACATCAATATTGACTCAATTTGCTTTTTTAATGCGTTTTAAATCAGTTGTTCTCGCCCAGCTTCCTTTGAGGCGGATCTGCGATCTGTAGATCTCGGGGATAATCCCATATCTTTTACTGGGCACTGCTGTCATTCAGGGTTGTTACTGCTCCTGCTGCTCTCATTGTCACATTAAGTGTTTCTTGGCTGAATCAAAAAGCAAAGAGTGTAATTCTACTCAAACAAGCAAACTAGGAGTCAGGAAGCAAAAGGAAACAAACCAGCAATGAAGGGAGCAAAAACAAGAACAAATTCCAGGGAAAGAACCTATGTCACTAAATTATAATGGCACTATTCACCTCTTTCTCTTTTCTCTTACTCACAAAAATAATATATCAGGGAACACACATGCTAATTCATCTAGAAAGATTTTGCATTATGATGCTATACGCTCAAATTAAAGTAAATTAAATATCTGAAATTACCTTTTGTCCATTGAAGCCGGAACGTGAGATCGGCTAGTCCCTCAAACACAGTCATGAAGAAAGTAAAGAACTTAAAATGAAAACAGTAAAGTAAAATAAACGTGTCATATCATCTCGCTCTCACTTGGGATTCAGACTATTTACACAGAATGAGGCCGAGGTAATGAAACTCAGGTGAGACTCATTGGAGCTGGAGCAGACAATCAGGAAGGAGATACACCAGACAAACACAGGAAGCAAAGTCCGAGAAACACCCGGGACAGAAGCTTCAAAGTAAAACAGGAAGTAATGAACTCAAAGTGCAAACAAAGATATTAATCTAAAACTCCAAATATATAAACAAAAAAAGTTCAAACACAAGGAGATTAAAATTCCAAAAGGTTATGACAAAATAAAAGTCCGTACAACAGGTAGTTTTTTTTAAATGTTATTGTGAGATTCCAAGAATCAGCTTCTGATTAAATTAGAACTTTATACTTGGAATATAATGACTCAATTCTTGATAACTCTAAGTGACACTAATACTCTACCATGGTATCATGATGTATCCAGTAACTTAAATTTACTTGATATCTTTTTAAATACTCCACCTGCACCTCTGAGATTTGCTGAATCTGTGGAATCATATGAAAAGCTGCTAATGCTGTTTAAACAGATTTTCAGGTAATCCATGTGAACTTATTCCGTCTCTTACTTAGTTTAATGGATTCTGGATTCTGTTTTTAACTTTAAATAAACTGAACTGACTTACTAACTCAATATAACTTTCGTTATTTTCTCGTTATCTGCAGATCTTGAAGCTTTGTCCAAAGAAGAAGAGTCCTGCAGCCTACACGTTCTGCAAAGCCATGGGCCTGCTGGGCATGCAGTTCCACCTGTTTGAAAACGAGTGTAAGTCACACCGACATGAAGAAAACCACAGCACACTCCCAAGTTAACACCCCAGCCTTTGGTCTGAATTAAAAGGATAAAACTCTCAGGGCTTATGCTTCTGTCTCTGTTGACCTCAGACTACCCCCACGGCATCACCATCCTCTCGCCCTTCGGATCGGACAAGAAGCAGATTCTTAACTTCTGCGCCCAGAGTGCAGAGGACCTGCTCAAATTCATCGAGGACCTGAAGGAATCAATCGCGGAGGTGTCGGAGATGGAGCAGATACGTATTGAATGTGAGAGCGAGCCCTGACATTTTCTATTTTCACCTTTATAATACAATGAAAAACTCTATAACCCGAAGGACTATTCTCACACTGTACCCTTCTAAAATACAGCACAGATTTTTGTAATGCTGGAAAATACTCCAATCACATTACATCTGACCTATAGAGTGGAAATAATAATTCAATTAGTAATAATACTTTATATAATAGCTAGTATTATTGTTTATTTTTTTCTTCCTATGAAATGCTTGCACCTTTTTCAACATCTCACACAAGCTGTACAAGCAATAAACACAAATGCAAAACAAAGCTACTAAAAGTGATGCTTGTCTCTTTGATGTGTTACGGTACAGGTGCCTTCTTTGTTTGGGTGTTCCAATGGACCTGTACCGTAACACCTCAAATAGACAAGCATCAAATTCAAAGAACGGCTGCTGGATTGACCCGGTTCTTCACAAACAAGGCTCACTTGACAGCAACAAGTCGTTCACTTCAGTTGTGGTTGTGTTTCCACTGTGTGGCTTTTGCAGTTGTGTTGCCGTTTGTGTGAGACATCTCTGTACACACCTTTGAAAGTACTTTGTGGGGATGTGAATAGATATTTCAGTTTAGACAGTCGTCCTTTCATCAGCATCCTCGTTGTGTTGTGTTAGTTTGGGGTCAGACTTTTGCATTTCTCCTCTGCAGCTCAAACAGATTCCAGAAGGGAGGGGGATAGAGTTAGTTTTTTTTAATGTGCATCTGAAAATCCTCCAGACAACAAGAAAGGCACATACTTAAGACACACTCACACATGGAGAAACCTGAGCTTCCACGGTCTGGATCCTGCCAGTGGGCATCAAAGAGAGCACCCCCGCTGGGATTTGACGCAACTGCATTAGCCTTTCGCGGAGAGGGAGGGTCCGCAGCCGGGGGGGGGGGGGGAGCAGCCGACAACATATGGAGACGGGCATGGGTTGACAGATGGAAGTTATTTCTCTCTCTGGAGTCGAGTAACGAGAAGAGCTCCAAAAAACACACACGCGAACCAATGCACTCACACGAGAACAAGAATGCATGCTGGGACACAAACGAAAAAAAAGACACACTATGGAACAGAAACAGCACAACTTCCTTTCGCCTCCCGGGACTTTTTGTGTTGTAGTAAACATGCCTGGAGCACGCTCACTTGTGTTTGCACTTCCAGCATCTCAGAGCGTTTCTGATCCCCTATCAGCTGTTGTGAAGATGATATATTTAAAGAGTTCAAGAGTTTCTATTCAACATGAGAGTTTTATTCATGAACAACTTTATAGAAAATGTATTCTTCATACTGTTTATGTCGAATTGAGGAATTTCACCCGGCAGTTTTGAGGTTAATTAGAACACAAACAACATTGAGTCATTATGATTGGAAATGACAGGCAATTACCGTCGAGTGTGAAGTTTAATTAGGGAGGTTCTGAGCTTCGAGGAGAGAGTTGGAGAGGAAGGCACCAGAAAGTGTGTGTGTTTGTATACGTACATTTTTTGAAGGACAAAAGATATTCCTGCTAATGTTGTCACACCTTCCCATCGAGCCCCTTTGCTCTCTGTCACGGTGATTATTCTGGATCCTTCTTGTTCTCTCCTCTCCGCAGGGGAGCTGGAGAAGCAGCAGGGAGCCAAGACGCACTCGCTAAAGAACAACGGCACACAGCTCGAGCTGCGTGGCTCCACGTCAGGTGTGTGTGAGTGTGTTTGCACTGTCGCTTCCCTAATTTCCAAACCCACCACCGAGGCCTTGTTCCCCGCTCTCGCATTAATGTGCCTGCTGTTGAGAACGAACATTTTAAATTGGTGCCTATATTTAAACTGTTTTCAATTCATAAGAAAAAAAGGTTTATTTTTAAAGACGCAGTAAAAGAGGAAATGGCGGTTTAACACGGACATGTTGCCGCCGCTCTCTCTTTTATATTCCCTGCCTTCAGGAAACCAGGAGGTAGACGACAGAAGCCCACACAATGCAGTGGAGGTAAGTGCCTAGTGATAGGGCCGTGTCCCGAACGACAGGTAAGTCAGAGCCGTAGGAGTCAGTGCAGCTTGTCATGATGAGACGTAGGAGGAGATAGAGATCCCCAGGACTTCAGGGCTAGAGAAGCCGAGCAGGAGTGGGTGAAGGATTCGAACAGAAGGAGCGATGCTGGCATGTGAGGAAACCCAACCGAACTAAATGGGTTTAAATGTGTGTGTGTGTGTGTTTTTTTTTTTTTTTTAAACCTATCTTTAATCAAGAGGGTGGTCTTGAACTCAGTGATCTCACGACTTATTGATTTTCAGATTTTTCAAAGGCTTTCACTCAAAACGCCCCGCTTGCACTCAAATATTCTCTGCCTGCTCTGCTCCAGTTTCAGCTCTTCTGCCAGGTGTGAAAAGTCTGCCCTCAGATTTGTGCAACATGTCCGTCATAATTCCCCCGACCAATAGAATGTGAGGTGTAGTTATGATGCATGAAATTGCCCCCTCCCTCTTTTTGGTTACCTTTGCTGTTTGTAGCCTTCCAACAAACTACAGGGGGGAAAGAAATATAATATATATGGTACAGAAATTACAGTCCTTGGAGAAGAGCTGAAGCTGGAGCAGAGCAAATCCAAGCACAACTAAGGAATATTTGAGTGTGAGTGCAGGGTTTTGAGCGAGAGGGTCACGAAATCTGAACCTGAAAGTCTTGCTATCAAACAGAAAGACCACACTCTGGGATAAAGACGCAAGGGGGGAAAAAATACCCATAAAATGTTTGGGGGGGAAATGAATAAAAGAGAACAGGTTCCTGCTCTTTGGATCTGCAGCAGACGCAGAGGCTTAAATATTACGCGCACGCTCTAAAAGGAACAGGTTGTAATTAGTTTCACAGGCTCAGGCAGAAATTGTGACTCCTGCAGGGACTTTAGCCGTCGCTAAAAGTAGCTGAGGACACAAGTGGAATGCATATACTGTGTGTGTGTCTGTGTGTCTGTGTGTGTGTGTGTGTGTGTGTGTGTGTGCACATCCAAATTCAAGACCTTAATTAACACAGCAACATGCAGGTGGATAAATTTAACGCTTGTTTGACCGAGTGTCTTCACCTCACTAGACTCCGGTCCGGTGTGGGCTGGGGGGAGGGGGGGGGGGGGGGGGGGGGGGGGGGGACGACAACTTCCTGTGCGAACATTTTGTGCAGGCGAGAGAACAAGCTGAACTACACTACCCATGGGGCTTTGCAATCCCCATCCAGCTAGTCCTCATGTGCAGCAGTAGAATCAATAGAGTAAATCCAAATATGCGCAGGGTCCGTTTGACATGGAGTGGATTTTTTGAATTCCACACAGCTTGTTGATATAACGGATGTAAATCTTCACTCAGGAGCTTGTTAGGGAAGAAGCGATTACACACACACTCCAAACTGAAAGCTTTCACAACCATTTGATTTTCATAAGCATAAATGCCCGTGTATAGCAATAATTACTGCAGAGGAAAACACGCCGGTGTTGCCGCACAAGAGACATTTAAAGACATAAAAATAAAATGATCTTTTTATTGCGCGTTTGAATGTGTTGATGCATACTCATCTGCAGCAGGCTTCGGATGCTGATAATTGGACACAATGATCAACTTTAATTTGAAAGAGCCACTTATGTTGTGCAATAATATCTGAGGTTTTATGGATGTTTATGCAAAATAACCACACGGGCGAGAGAGAAACCATCAAAGCGAGAAGAAAATAAAAATGTTATTCTTTATTACCTGCAGTAAAGCTTCGATCTAATGTTTTGCAGAAGATGTTTATCCCTCTCTAATATGAGGCTGATTAAGGTCTTCCCCTCTCCCTTATGTTTGCACCTCAGGTTAGCCCTCAGCGGTTAATGTCAGTGGCTGCTGAAAGAACATTTATCTTTGAGCCCAGGAAGGTCACTCAGAGACATCCTGCTCCTGCCGGGGACATGAGTACAGGGACATTTCTGAAGCTGTTAGGATTTGATGAGTAAAGTGTTGAGGATGTGGTGTCACAGTCAGATTCACAGTCTGAAAGGGAACTAGCTTTTATTGACAGTGACTGGGTTTCATAGGGACAATTTTACAGCTATTGACCTTATGCTGAATGAGACATTATATTGATAATGATGTTCACATGAGTTGCAATATAATATTCAATTTATAGTCTCGTTTACAAGTTTCAGGGAATAGCAAATTTTGTCAAATATCAAAATGTTTAATTCACCATCTCTGCTTTAACTATCGATAGTCCAGAACCTCTGGAATCAAATCAACCAATTTATTTCTGGCTTGTTATGTGAATACATTTCTGAATACATTGTCAAAGTATCTGCAGATTAAATTAATCTGTTTCTGTCTTTTAGACAAAACAAGACATCGTAAGCTTTTGCTTTGAGCTCAAGTGAAATATGATTTATTTTAGCTATTTATTGATATTTTCTAAAATGATTGTTCAACTGATCAACAAGGAAATTAATGTTTAATTATAATTAAGGACACTATTTGTGCTTCTGTAGTCTAAAGTAACTGAAATGATCCAGAGCTAATGATCTGCTTATTGATTACAATGGCATTCTTAGACAATTCTATTTTATAGGATTTGCCTCATTCAAATTAAACCGAATTTTCTGCTGAGTTTCAGAAGCCAAATAACCGATACCTGACAAACTACTCAGTCTTATACTGAAACTCGTCTCTTCATCTGTGGAACAAAGTTATTCTCTCCATTAAGAAATCAAAGTTTTGAAAGGCAGCAGACAGAAAGTCCTTGTCCCTCTTAAGTGCCTCAGAGCTCAGTGATACCGTATCTGAGCTTTTGTGCCAAAGTTGTCAAGTATAAATAATGGCGGGCAGATTGAACGGGAGCAAATGTTAATGGATTCATTTCACACAAGCATCACACCGGCTGCTGTCGGAGAGCGAGAGACAAACCGCTGAGATCTAACCTCAGATATATCACGTTTAATTATAAGGCCGGAGAATTACCGGTGACCTTTTTCACACAGTCTCCGTTTGGAAAAGTTTTAGTAGCAGTTCTCTTATTGACACACTGACTGTAGAGAAGATGAAGTGGTCAAATAAAACTCACAAACTTTGTGTAGCGGCTAACAAATGAGATAGTTGACAAAAATACCTTATATTTTTCACATAGCGATATTCCTTATGTGTTTTCTCTTGAAATGAAATGAAGACAAGAGGATGTAATAGAATTTTAAATCTTGTTTTCTGGGATTTTGGTTCAAACGTGAGAACGACGGGTTCACAAGTTCACACAAAGTTCATCTACTTTCTGTCCACTACACACTACACTACACTTTATGCATTCCACTTTTGATCAAATCCAGTGTGAGCCAATGTAGACGAGGCTTTAAAGCAGGATTTAAGGGAAAGATAAGATAAAGGGAAACATAGAGATTAAGAGAATGATCAAATAAAGTTGATGTAATAAATGTGTGAACTGGAGGTTTGCATTCTGATGTGTTGCCTGTGGATGTCTGTGGTTGTCAGTCTGCTCACCTCCACTCCTCCTCTTCTTCCACTTCTCCCTCTTCTACATATGACCTCCGTCTATGTTCTGGTTATCCCCGACCCCCCCGTCCTCCACCCCCCCAAGCCTCCTCGTGTCTGCTGTCACCATAGCACCACACAGTGGTTTGGAAGGGAGACACAGGGGCCCTCAGTGTCCCCTTTGGAACCACCGGCCCCCTAATTTTCCCCCACACCAAAACTCGTACCCCCCCCCATTCCCCACCACTGTCCCCCCGACCCCTGTCACGCACCGGTGTCCCCACCTCATGTAGGAGTGGAGGGAGGGGAGTGTACAGTGGTCACGATAACTTTGCACCCCCACTGACCCCCCCAGCACCTGAGCCTCCACGCATGCCCTGTGTGTGTGTGCTGTGCGTCCACCACCCCCACCCCATCCCCCCCCCCCAAAAAAAAAAGAAAAAGAGGGCTTGAGGATTGTAGAGGAGGAACCAGTTTATAACATTTGATGCTGTTCTCTTGGCTGTTTTCTAAACTAGGTGTCAATTCACAACAGGCTTCAGACGTACCAGCTCAGCAGCAGCAGCTCGGCTCGGAGTCCCGAGAGCGTGGCCCTTCTTAACCACCGGGGGGAGCTCCTTTTCCAGCAGGCGCCCCAGGGGCTAATCCAGGGGCCGGCGCCTCCACCTCAGCACCCGCAGCTGCAGGCAGCAGCAGCAAGCACCCCCGTCCACCACCTCCACCTCCAGCAGCAGCGCCAGACCGCCGTCAGCATGTCCGACCTGCGGCCCGAGACGCTCATCCAGTGTCAACAGATCGTCAAGGTCATCATGCTCGACCCCAGCGGGCAGGGACGCGTCGAGGCCTTCCTCAGCCAAACGCCCACCCACCACCTCTACCACCACCACCACAGCCATCGCCAGCTCAGCCACTCGGCCATGTCCACCCCGGTCCGCTCGCCGGACGGCTACCACGGCGGCGACGGCGACGACCACCAGCCTCCGTTACCCCCCCCACCTCCGCCTTATAACCACCCGCACCAGTATATACCCCCCGACCCAGGACTCAGTCTACACCGGACCCCAAGTGACTCTCAGAGCATGGTGTAAATAGATAAACTAGCATCACCTACCCAAAACACACCCACAATCACACTTCCATCAATCCTCACCCGCTCTCTATCTATTTAAAAGTACATAATGTACATATATACATACTGAAGAAAGAGCTATAGTGAAAAAAATGAAAATCACACTTATAGGCATATATTTAAAAATAAACTAAAAGAAAAAAATCAAGGTTTTAAAAGAGATAAGGAAATAGAGTGCATATATAAAGTTTTACTTGATTCCACATGTATTTTGAAATATTACGTAGTTTTAACAAATTTCTATAATGTTTTTTGTCAGTTTCAAAAGAAAAACTCTCAGATGTTCAGTTCCTGGATGGATTCCTTTTAACTCCAGTGTTCACAAAACAACAAAAACCACAGAAAAATGTGAATCCCTCAAACTCTTCCTGGGACGGAGCCACTCTGAGGACCTTCTGTTTTCGTTTTCAACATCCCACAGCTCACGCCTCCCGAGCTGTATGTGCGCATGCGTGCATAGCTGACACTTAAAGTTAAAATAAATCATGTGCCAAAATACACACGCCTCCACTAAACACTTCTTTGCACTTGACTAAACGCTAGGGCTGGAAGAAAAGAGAAAAAAATAGTCCTTTTCACGAATAAAAAAACTGATATTTCATATTTCAAAAATGGAAAAAAAGAAGCTATTTCCCCATTTTCACTCTTTCTGATTTATTTATGCGATGAAGAGCCTTCTGTCCTCTTCTTCTTCTTCTCTGCTCCCCTGGATTAAAAAGGCAAAACAAAAAAATGCTCCTCGGTCGGGCCTCTATCATCAGAAAACACTCCTGCTTGATTGTCACGCTACAGTGAAGGATGATGGGAAAGCGAAGGCAACAAATCACGTAGACTGTCGCCCAAACCAAAATGTCTGACCACGGGATGGTTCTGAGTTTCTGTCGTTTGTCTTTCACTGTCCACGTTCAATGTTGGTAAAGCTTCCCGGAGAAATTCTCGCCACGTTTATCTAACGGAGGAAGAACATTTTTTCTTTCATATTTTGAAATGCCGAAACTGCTCTCTGACTTTTTCTAGAAACCACCGCGATCCCGAACCCCCCCCCCCCCCCCCCCCCCCCCCCGTGTCTATATTATACTATACGTAACAACACACTGTGCTTTCATGTGTCGTCTGTGGAAAATTTGTGCTTCTTCACTTTCTTTCAGGGAAAATCGCCTTTGAATTTTCCCACGAAGAGGCCCCCCCCCGCTGCGAAAAAAACGTTAAATGTCAAGATCTGTGTTTATTTTCTAATTGTGTGCGGCATATTTCCCGCTTTTGTGTGTGTTTAACTGCAGGACTGAGCCGTCCTCCCGCGAGACACCCAGACACCGTCTCCCCGTGTCGGTACAACTCCCAGGTTTTTTGTTTTCAGCTCCCCGTTGACTGTTTCCTCCTCCTAACCTTTCAGACTGGCATTTTCAAAAAAGGCTAAAAACACACACACACACACACACACACACACACACACACACGCGGCTTCTGTTGCAAAACGCTGGCATTAATGGTATTGCTGCTGCTTTAAATAAGAATGGGACAAAAAAAGACGAATGCATTATCTGATCTGCTCTGTGTCCACCCGAGCTTGGATTGTAAATACCACATGCGAGCGGCTTCGGGGGGAAAGGACAATCGTGTTGCACCTTTGGCCCCTTTCGAAATGCTACTGCCCCCCCCCCCCCTGTCGCACGTCCCCCATTCGGAAATAGGTCAGCAGCGGCGCCATCTTTTAAACATTAAGCCCCGCCAGGTGCTGCGGGAATGGATGTGCGGTTAACTCTGCTCCCATCTGACCCCGGATCAGTCCCACTTGTTGATTTATAATCACGGAGCCACATCAGGGACGTCTCTGTCTCATCGCTCTGTCCTTTCCAACTTACAAGTCCACCCGGTGAAAGGACTGTTGTTACGGGGGGGTAGAGTTGTGTGTGTGTGTGTGTGTGTGTGTGTGTGTGTGTGTGTGTGTGTGTGTGTGTGTATCTACAGAATCCTAATTCCCCCCACAAACAAATGCGACCCCTCCTCTTTTCATCTCAGTATTTGCTTTTGTTATTACTAGGTAAAACAAAATAAGACGAATTAGAGCTTTCAAAAAACGGATGAAGAGCTTTTATGATAATTTTCCTATTTTTACTAGCTATAAACAAACTTAAAGGTTGCGTCAAATCCTGATGACAGTTTGACTATTATGGAATTTTCTTACATTGGTCGATGACGATTGCTTATTTATTTGTTTGAATCAACTTTAAGATATGGAATTGTTCTTTTTATTTCCTGCATGACGTCTGTTTTGAGGCCCAAAAGTCTTGGTTGTTTTGTGCATGGATTCGCTGTGATCACAGATGAAGATGCCAAAATATGACAATTTTGAAAAGAAAATATGAAATTTTATGATTTCGAAAAAAAATGAACACGACTTTAAGCAGAAAATAGGTTTTTCTGTGCCTCTAAATAACTCCTCTTTTGTCAAAACATGGCCATTTCTGTCGCCCTGTCCCTCACTACCCTTTGTATGATTGCACAGTTTTTCCCGTCGATGCATTCTGGGAGACAAGACGTGCTGCGTGTGCAATAAACAAACACGCGGGACACGTTTAAAACCACAGGTCTGTGTTTTGAGAGGAAACCAATGTAGCATTTCTGGAGCGCAGAGTGATGTGACTCTCCAGTGAAGTAGTGACGGACTTTCTTAAGGAAACTGACTAAAGGGCTCTGCCATACCAGTGCACTGCTTCAGGAGCGACATGTGGATCTTACAGTCCGGCTCTGCAACACTGTGTTTTGCTCATACTAGTTAGGACAATTACAGACAAGTGGACATTCAAAGGGACGGACAGCTGGAAACTGAGTGTAACAGATATGATCAGTCACTTCCCTCCAGTTCAATCCTTCTCTACATGTATATCAACATGCTATTAAAGATGATTTAAGTCTACTCACCTCAATGATGTGCTCTGGGTCTTGGATTTCATCTGCAATGGGCTCATTTATGCCGACTTTACGTACAAAAAGAAATACGTCCCCTACAAATAATCTGTCAAACATGGCCACGGTGGAGGATGTTGACTACACTGCCCCCTAGCAATTTCCCATGGTACTGCTTCGCTTCATCCATATCCTTGTGCTTTCAAATATGGAAGAAATAAACGCAAAGTACGGAAAGAAGGCTCCGTCTGTTTCCGTGTACATATCTAACTTCAAGCATAAATGAGCCCTAAGTCATTATTGTAAAATGTTGTTGTTTTTTAAATGACATGTTACACAGTGATATATTTTATTATATCTCATATTCCATCACTTTCTCAAACGTATAGCTTAAGTAGCTACAACACATTGAATTAAACATGTAAATATTTTTATGATAGTATTTTTTTGCCGGTAAATGCAGGAGCCGGGGTTTATGACTGCAACCAGCCACCAGGGGGCGATGCTTTGGCTTTCCATTTAGGGAGGCGTCATGTTGTCGAGCCTCACCTAGCCTGAACGGCTAGCCTGAAGCTAACGGCTTTTAGGAAGTACTTTTGGAGAAAAATAAGTTATTATCAGTGACTTTGTTGATTTTAATAACTTGTTACATGACTCTGATGAAGAATGAAGTCTACTGTTTACGTGTATTTGTCTTTATTGACATGAAACTGAGTAATTTCTGGGCAAACCTTACAAACACGTCATTTCACATATTCCCACTTATCCACTTTCTCATCGTTCACTGTATGAAAAACACTTTTTTTACTGTTCAATTTATTAAAAAACATTACATGTAGAGACACCATTATATTTACAGCTCTCTAATATTTGGATTTTACATAAACGCTAATACTTGAGATTATAGAGCATACAATCACAGTCATAGTATAGTTCCTGGTTGTTGTTTTTTTTTCATTTCTGTACGCATGGATCCCCAAAAACAACAAATATAACAATATGGTTCAAAAATATTTAATGGTAGAGTTTGATATTTATTTTATCACAGATTTCAAGTTTTGACTAATGCTTCATTTCTCTGTACAACCAAATTCATTGCATTGAAGTGTAGGCTGAAGGTTTAAGGTTGTGTTCATGTACACGGGTTGGCGATGAATCTATCGTTCAATTTGTAAAGATTTTACAAAAAAAAATTGTTCTATCCTCTCAGTCCCTCATCTTAATTCTGTATTTTCCTGGTTTTCGGCACAATTTCAGACGAAGGAAAACATCACACTTAAACGCTACACAAGACACCAATTGCTCGATTGTCACATTTCAGCTTCGACCGCATTCAGTCCCTGGCAGACGAGGGGGGGGGGGGGGGGGGAGATGGGGGTGAGGTTATTTTGAGCTGAACAATCCTGGCTAGACCGGAGCTTCGCCCACGCTCCCTGTGTGTGTAAATTCCTCATGCCCCGATGCCTTTTTATCCTCCCGGGCAGTTGTCATCTTCCGCCAACGCTGGTCAAGCACAGAGAGTAACATCACGGTCAGATTCATTTGATTTGCTTTTCATCGTAATCATTGGCAGTTGACGTGTTGTTGTTGTTGTTAAAATCTGCGATGTCAGTACCTGTTTGAAGCTGCCCTTGCTGGTGCAGAACATGTAGATGACGTAGCCCGGGATCAGGATCATAGAAGACATCGCCATGAGCCAGCCGATCGCTTGGCCCCACAGCGGGTACACGTACTTCCCCAAGGTCAGAGGCGTCATCTCGATGGCGCTGAAGGTAAACACCCCCTACAAGACACAAGTAAGTTCAAAACAGTCCATTTGATCTGGTGTCAGTTACAGAATGAGGCCTGTGAGCAGGGATATATATATCACACACTGTGAATCTGAGATATGTACGTGGCCATCGTGCACCAATGACGTCATTTGGAGCCAGAGTCAGTGCAGTAGCGATTGGGCGATGGAGCCAATACAAGGGTAGAGCCAATCACAGATCAGTCTCAGCTGTCAATCATGATGTTTAAACTAGAAGGGTGCACTTAATTATCCGAATAATTATCTAGCCTGGTTAGGCCCGCCATAAAGTTGTTACCGTCCATGCAGACAGTCAGACCTCATAGTTTCGGAACATGTAGCAGGCCTGGTTTGTACCCTATGCTGCAGCCGGCCACCAGGGGGCAACCTGGGTGCTTTGGCTTCAGTTTGGGGAGCAGTCATGTCGCCCATCTTAATAAACAGTCCACGATTTCTGACGTGCAAACCATCAAATTACTTTAACTCCAATTTACTGGGAGTGGAGTGCACTCTGTCATTTTGGCAGATCACCCTTAACTCTCCATTTAAATAGCTTCCTTCAACACGACACTACAGGAGACATAGACTTTGCATTGATTTCCCAGGGGGCCTCACAGTCCATGAGATGAGTACAAATCACCACACGGCAGAGGAAACCACTTCTCCACGAGGGAGGAGGAAACACATGTCAGAGATCGACTTCGAAAAAAACCATATCAGGGAGTTCAATCGATAATGATTCCCCCCCCCCCCCCAGGGCCTACCAGGCAGATCATCGGCGTGAAGTACTTCCAGCAGAGCTTCCACCAGACACACGGCCGATAGCCGATCATGTCTTCAATGTTCTTGTAAAACCTGTCAGCTCCTGAGGCATAAAGAGAGGGGGACAAAGAAGGAGAAGAGATAACGGCAACAACAAAAGCCAGAGAGATGGAGAAGGAAGAGAACGTTATCGCAAAAAGTGGAGCCGCTAGATGTAATTTCCTGTTGGACCGCTGCGTAGGAAATCTACATGCAGGATTCATTCAGTGACTTGACTCGATATAATGTCGTCTCTCTTCTATTCAGGTTTCTTGTCTTTCACTCATTTCTTTTTTTTTTTCTTTTTCAATTAAAATAAATTGCACCAGAGTTAGCTATTGGCTAATTTGCACCTGTCGGCCCAGGGCAGCTATAATAGGAGAATATTAATAATTTAAATGATAAAGCATGGATAATACAGTTTATAGAGGCCATCAATGTGAATAATTGTATTATATAAGGCATTACAAAACATAAAAGTCCAACAGCATGATATTTGCAATTGTTTGTTTGTTAATTGATTGGTTAGTTGGTCCTACCATAAAACCAGGATATGGAGACGGTTTCGAAGAAGACCAGGAAGAGAAGACACATCCCACTGGCGGAGTAGTAATCAAACAGCTTGAACACGTAGAGACCACCCTGGGAGATTCCAACACACAGACACACACACACACACAGATCTGCTTTAGAGGCTGAATATCAATATCCCCCCTTTATTGAATAAAATATGCATGATGAATGGATACACCGCAGGTTGTTGTGCGATTGTTTTGTTGTTATGTTGAATGCAGGAGGGGCTTCTTCTGTTTTCCCCAGTGTCAGAACCTTCTCCTTATAACACCAGTTACAAACGGACTCGTCCTTCAGCTAAAACACACACTTCATACTGTACAACGGTTTTTTTATGCACAACCGACTATCAACAGTCTATAAGAGAGCACGATCTACTAAAGAAAAGGTGCATGCCACACCTGTGTGATGTTGGAGAAGCCGATGATGAAGGAGATGAGGCAGACGATGAGGATGAAGACCTTCTTCCTCTTCCTCAGCACCATGGGGTATTCATCCATCAGAGCGGTGATGAAGCCTTCCACTGTGCAGAACTAGCACATGAGGAACATTATGAAGGCACACGGGTCAGAATGTGCTGTGGGCAGATAGTGCTGATATTTTGGTCTTATTGTCCTTTCTTAGGAGAGAAGCAGGGGGTATTTTGTTCTGCAAAGTATTTTGTTCTGCAAAGTAACCCTGTGTGAGGAAAATCTGCCCAGCAACAGTTGGTGTGTGTATGTACCTGACTGTCCAGGCCCAGCATCATGAGCATGGAGAAGAAGAGGATGGCCCACAGCGAGGACATGGGCAGCTGGGTGACGGCCTGAGGATACGCCAAAAACGCCAAACCTGGACCTAAAATCCACAACCGAGACTCATATTACAGAGAATTCAATGACTGGATGTCTCATGTATATATGTAGAAAACGTATAAGCAGCATTGTATCCAGCATTTGCTTTGCTTTTTCCTTTTTTGGTGTTGAGTTGCATTGAGTTTTTTAGCCTCCATCACCTCCATGGCTTCCAGATAAGTTCAGTTAAATCTGCAGTGGACTGAAAGCAGGTCAGTTTGTCTCAAGCTCCTTGTAAAGTTCAAATAGGAGACATGTTGAAAACCTCAAGAAGTTTTCCCCCTTGCTTACAAGAGGAACATATTGGACAAGTTGAGGTTCTATTACCAATGAAATGATAAAAACAACAGAGAAAATAATAATATTATTATGTCAAAACTGTATTAATAGACAATAGCACCATACCTGATGCTGCCAATTCCTGCACGGGTTTCTTGGTGATGTGGGACATGAAGCCTACGATGGAAAAGATGACAAATCCAGCGAACATGCTCGTACAGGAGTTGACGAAGCAGACTATCAGGGAGTCCCTGAAGCGAGAGGAGCAACGTGAACAGTTCTGAGTGGAACGGGGGAAGCGTGTGAATCGTAAAGCGCCGTGATTTTCATGTCCCTACTTGTAGACGTCGTTGTTGTAGGAGTTGTAGCTCCCCAGTGCGATGAGCGAGCCCAGGCCCAGGCCGTAGGAGAAGAAGATCTGAGTCGCGGCGTCCAGCCACACCTGAGAGACGACAACGTGCACACGTTTGTGTCTGAACAGGTCTGTGTGATTGGTTGTGTGGCGGTATTATTTGTGAGCGTGCATGAAGAGTCGTAGAACTGGATCTAGATCCATGTGTGTATAGACAGATTTGTAATCGTGTGAAATATCTGTAAGTGTGTAATGAGAGTTGTGCATGTGTAGACAAATTTGAAAGCTTGTGCAGAGATCCGTGATTGTGTAGATAAATCATACTTAGATAATAGGGGTGGTAAAACAGTAACTGATAGATTAATGCATTTGCAGATTTGTGCACAAATGTCCATTCACATTTTAATGCACATTTGCAAATAAATCTCAGCCCGGAATTGTGATATTCTTTTACAAATCTGATTACTGATTGAGAAACAGTTACACAACCGTCGGCACACGCACAAATACTACTGGCCTCATAGTTTTTCCCCTACCTCGGAGCGGACGAGTTTATTGAAGTCCGGTGTAATGTAGAAGCGGATTCCGTCGATGGCCCCGGGCAGAGTGATCCCCCGGAAGAACAGGATGAACAGCATGAAGTAGGGATAAGTGGCGGAGAAATACACCACCTGAGAGAGAGAGAGAAGAACAAGAGGCTATTTTAAAGAATGAATGAAAGATCTGTTTCTCTCCCTGTCGAAGCAAAACTGCAGAACCTCTTGTTTCCAGTTAGCAGAGAGTGAAACATTTCTCTGATTTCCTGTATTTCCATGGCTTCTCTTTGCCAACAGGATTTTTTTCCAGACCTTTTAGAAGTGGCTGGAGTTTTTATGCTTAATTGGTAACGTCCATCACGGCCGGGTCCTCGGGGGAATTCATTTTTCTCACTGCTCTCAAATGCTACACATTAAAATCCAACTGCCCCCGGCCGGGAATGTGTGAATATGTTTCTGCTCACATTCGTTGCTTGGACTTGGCTGTAATTTAAAAATCCACAGCAACAGATATTTTTTTTTTTTTTTTTTTTTTTTCTATCACCTCTGAATCGTTTTTAAAGTTTGGGATTACAATAATACCTTTGAAACTTTTTGTACTTTTCTACTTCAGTGACATATTTTGAGAGCATGATTGGATGCCAGCAGCAGAATGAGCAGATACATGCAAGTCATCATCTGAGAGGAATAAATAAATACTAGAATATATCTCCATTGAATTTAACGACAAAGTAAAGGCTAAAGAATTGAGTTGCTATTTAATTTCTTTTGAAACCAGTGTGAAATCAAATCAATGCAGTAATAAATAAAAAAAAACAATTAGGAAAGAATAATAACTGAAATAATAAGTTGACATAGTAAAGATGGAACAGGCAAAATCGTCGATACACTTTTGTTATCAGCTTAAATGTTCAGTTCATAAATCCAACTTAATCTCAAAACTCAATATATTCTAAACGTATGTAATGTGGGTTAAGTGCTTCAGCTTAATCTTCACTCGATGGAAAACTCTTCCCAGAGCTTTCTGGTCAATTAGAGTTTGACATCGATCAATGACGCCCTCGCCTTATTTGTTTTAATTCAGGACTAATGGAGTAATATCACAAACACACGTCCAGCTGAGGTATAATTCAGGAGCCGTGACTCAATGCTGCTGTGGATCGATAAATATAAAAGCCAGCAGAAACTCAGAGGGAGCAGGAGGCTGGAAATGGAGATCCTTCCCTCATCAAGCCTGAGATTGTATTTTCTTTCGGCCTGAGGAGAAACTCATCATGGTTCCCCGGTGTAGTGGCTCTCATGTCCACCATCTTGGTTTATCCTGTTAGAAACAATTTATTGGAACTACTAATTTATAAGTTTTAAGAAATTCATGGGATATCTTTCTTATTCCTTTTATAACGGTAAATATGGTCTGTGAGCAACAGTTCCCCTTCCTTGTCTCGACAAGTTTGCGTGATTTAAAGTTGAAATGTGCGAGAGGAAGGTGACGAGGTGAAGATGAAGCAGAGATAGAATTTACAGAAGGGAACATTTTTGAAAAACATGAGTCTGACCTTCCCCGTCCACTCCACTCCTTTCCAGATTGAGAAGTAGACGAGGATCCAGGCCAGAGCCAGAGTGCCCACCAGGGGCCAGCGCAGCTCTCCAGGCTCCTCCAGACCATTGGACATCTGGTGCATGTTACGCCTACACACACACACACACACACACACACACACACACACACACACACAGAGTCAGACACACTTACGTACACATTAATATACAGAACATGTCTCGTGGACTTACTCCCAGAACTCTGTGACAGCGCTGGTCAGGTTGGTGGTGTCTGTCAAGCTGTAGTTGCAAAAGCAATTCTCCGTGTTCCAGGGGTTATCACAGCTTTGCCACGGCAGCTCCTGCACCACACACACACACATGCACACACACAAACACACACACAAACACAGAGAAACACACACACAGAGAGAGAAAAAATCGATATGATGAAATCTCCCACAGTTTTGTTTTGTCTATTTCAGCCGAAAACAAAGTTATTAGTTTCAAGAGCTGTATTATTTTTCTTAGAAGAAAAACAAACCGTTACACTAGAAATAAATGATGTGTGTGTGTGTGTGTGTGTCTGTGTGTGTTTCTTCACAGACATAAAGAAACTTCTATCGAGCGTCCTCTTGACTATCTGCAGTCGACTGGGTCCGTCTGACTTCACGGCCTCAAACATTACAAAGACTCCTCAGAATAAAAGACACAAAATCCATTCAACAGTGAAAATGACATCTAATAGACCCGTGATGTTTGGGGGGTTTTCAGTTTTTATTTTTGTTCTCAGATAAAAACACTGAACAACAATGAACGCTAGATTTTCTCTTCAAAGTCTTTTGATGGCTGCTTCTCAATCCTCCATTTCCCCAGCACAATAGCCCCGGGCACAATGTTTGCAAAGTCTTTACACTGCTGTCGCGTCTTTGAGCAGGCCGGTCACGCAGAGGGAAAGAAAGGCAGAGAGGGAAAAAGCTGAGAAGAGTGGTACATTGGGATCGGCATTAAATGGTGTCTTTCTTCTGTGACTGGTGCCTAATTACAACCATCAGTCCGGCATCTCTGTCGCTCATCCTGCGGGTCGAGCAGACTAGTAGCCACTGCATAGAAAAGCCATCAGGTTCAAACCCAGGAGCTTCTTGAATGAGTCGTAAATGACTCATTCCAACCTCTGTAATGAATTTTTATCTGCAGCTATAAAATGTACTTTATCTCAAAACAGGAAGTAAGTTTGTGAGACAGTTTTCCACGATAAGAAAACACTTACAAAACGCTGCATAGACAAATTTTGGGAATATTGTGATAAGCTAACATCTCCAAACACACGTTATCAGCAAGTCTCTAATTTCTGTGTCTGCAAACTGCTTATAGGATGAACAGTTTGATCTCTAGTCAAAATTAATAGATTATTTATATGGATCGGCACCAAATCGCACACGTAATCCCAACAAACTCGCAAACAAACAGACAAACGAGAGCAGAAGAAGGCATAACCTCCTCGGCAGAGGTCTTATCTACTCAGTAAAAGCTCAAATGTGTTTCTTAGAACCTCCCTGCGAATTAAATGAAGATATAACCAAACAAAAGAGGGTTTGCTGTGGTTCTGAGTATCAAACACACACTAGCCAAAGCTACCCTAATATTTCTGGAATTCTGCCGACGATGTAACTTACCGAACCGAAGGAGTTGAATAGGTAGTAGAGCGCCCAGGCGATTATGATGATGTAGTAGATGTTGAGCCAGAAGGACAGAACCACTGAAGCCAGGCCGACACCTGGAGGAGACACATGTACACAGGTCAGCTGACACGCTCCGGTAAACTACAATCTGACACCAGAGCAGGTTTAACTCAGCATCTTCATCATCATCCTCATCATCATTTCTATATCTAATACATCTTTATCGTCCTGTTAGATCCCCACGGTACCTTTCATCATAGGCATGAGTCTCCACACTCCCAGTCCTCCCACTGATGTGAACTGTCCCAGAGACGTCTCCAGGAAGAAGAGCGGGATCCCAGCAAACACCAGCGTCAGGAAGTACGGGATCAGGAACGCTCCTGGTGCACAACCACAGAGGACATGGACAAAATATATCTTAGAATAGACGTGTCACGTAAAAACAGGTATTTTACGTTTCCATGTCATGACAACACATCTGCTCCATCCCTTTTTGGAGTTTAAAGACACCTCTTATTATAAAATACACATTTACTTCCAGTTTTACATTTAAAAACACCTGGAAATACATTACAATTTGGTTTAGTGAGTCTTCAGGAGGTTTTATTACTGTAGATGTTAAATTGTATGATTAATTCAAGTTGTAAATTGGACTGACAGCTTGAATTTCACTTCATAGAAACTTTAAAGTTCCATTTGAGCAAATTAGGTTTATTTTTCTTCATTTTGAACTAAAAAAAGAATTTGAATTACTATAATATTGGCCAGTGAGTCACATATCCCGTTCCCCTGCAAACCATCTTTTTTATTATCAGCATTTTATGTGAAATCCTAGAGGGCCGTCTAGTTTCAGATATTGAACAACAAGGAGACACATCTTCCATATAATCCCTGCACATAGAGCAAGTTTAGCACGAGAAGTTTTCATAAAGGCCAATGTGTTTTTACTCCTATAAACTGCACCTATCAGGTCGATTTCAGTCGAATGAAACAAATGAACCTCCGACTGGCACAGCTCCCGGTGAGAGGGGAAATATTTTATTGTTCCGCAAGAGATATCAATGCTTTACCACCGAGCGTGTCATCATTAAAGCAGAAATCCATAAAGAAGATTCCCTATCTGTTATAGAGCAGTAAAGCACTAAACTTTTCATTTTCCTTTCTGGAGCTGCAGAATAAACTATTTTCCAAGAGTGGCCTCGAAAAGACGGCTGCATGGAAACATTTTACAAATACAAATAATACAAACAAATTTGAATAAAACAAAGCTTTCTTACTGCATTATATTTTAGAATATCAAAATGTTATCATCACTATAGGTTTTAAACGGTGTTATCTTTGTTCCTGTCACTCACCTCCTCCGTTCTTGCCGCAGAGATAAGGGAACCTCCAGACGTTTCCTAATCCGATGGCGTATCCCACACACGACAGCAGGAAATCAAACTTGCCCTTCCAGCTCCCCCTGTCGGGCGGCTCCTCTGTCTTCTTCATCTTGTCATCAGGGGGCGCCACAGGATCCAGTTCCTCGAAGGGCACCGCTTGTTTGACCTCTGTCGGGGAGTTCAAGGCCACCGTGCTCTGCCCGGTCTTCCCCATCGCGGGAGCACCGCAGACCGACGGGGTCGTGAAAGGAAAATCTCCCGCTCCTGACGGCCTGTGATGGGGGCAAAGTCCGACTGAGTCGCTCACACTGGGTTCAGATGTCGGCCGGACAGATTCGGGACAATGGGCGGACACCGGCTGTGCAGAGAAGCTGTTGAGAGAGACACAGATTCTGTTAAAGCCGGAATTATCAAGCAAGATGTCAAAGCTTTGGGATTATTTGAAATTGAGAGAAGCAGCTGTCCTCTCGTTTGAGAAGATGGAACCAGAGACAAAGTGTTTGTGAATAATTGAAGAGTTTTTTTTCTACTCATTTGATGAATGTGACAAAATTTGACCTTAGGATCTGTGTAAGTTCCACAGGGCAGAAGAAGAAATTCACTGACATCACTGACATCAGATGTTCAGGAAGTGCGAGAATCGAGAGGAAGTTGTTCGGGTCGACATCGATTGACCCAGAAATCCTCTGAATCGCTTTGTGCAAACGCTCGAGGTCGAGTTCAGACTTTTCTTTTTCTTGAAAGAACAGCTCAAACTTTTTTTCAGATAGATTTTACTCACTCATAGCAGCTGTGAAAAAGTAGTATACAGGCATGTGAAAATGTAAACGTATATTGATGTTTGACTGCAGTCTCTCCTGATAAAAAGCCTTTTTCATAATCCTCTTAATAGACGAATCATTTGAACCTCCTGGTCTTTGATGCTTATTGATAAAAAATAGTACTGTGTGTACACATATTATTAATAAGGCCACTAAGATCACACGATTTTACTATTTCTAAATTCCCATGCTATGAATTGTTAGGTTTAATTTATTACAAAATAATGTAGATCATGGTCTGAGCTAAATCAGATTTTATTTTTATTTTTTTTCTTATATAAGCAAGTTTTTTGGAACGTTTTTCCCGACAGTTTACTATCAATAAAAACCTTATGCAGGTAATAAATCACCCAAATCTTCTTTTATCATTTAAATGGCTCAAAAGCATCAAACCACAGGACTACAGTTGAAAATCTGCCAGCTGGCTAAGACACATTCACAGAACTGTTGATCAAAGTGTGTCATCCTTATAAATAAACTAGAATGACTTTTAAATGAATAATTATGGTCTTTGGCAGGACTTTGGAAACCAAAGGGCTTTTTCCGTGGACATATTTTACCGGCACTGACCGATGCCAACTTCATAAACAACAGAGTTTAAAGCAAAAGGAAGGAGGAGGAAGAAACGAGGTGCATCCTACCTGATAGTTCTCAAAGTCCTCCGTCAGGTCATCAGCTTCACTTCACCACACCGACATCACAAAGCCAAAAAAGAATCCAAAAAACAGATACTAATGAAAAGCGTGAGGAGCTAAGAAGCCAGCTCTCCAGGCCCAGAGGAAGCCGCAATGTTCCTGCTCCCCCGAAAACCTGTTTCTGATTTAGCAACTCTGCCCCGCAAGCTGTATTTTTTCAGGACTTGTGGCCGTTGCTGCGCTCGGTATCGAGCGGTTGATAATAAAGTTCGATCTGTGTGTCTGCTTCGATTACAGCTCAGTTCTGACCAGCCAGGCCCCGGGGCCGCGGGGGATGCAGTATGTCAATCGCCCAATTCTAGTGGAGAACTCCAGGGACGACAGCAGAGAGTGTGTGCGTACATATGTGTCTGTGTGTGTTTGTGTGCATGTTGTGTGTTTGCTGTGATAGTTGAGGTTGGCTCCTGCCAGCCCCGTTGCCATGGTATTTCCCAATAGAGAAGGGCCCGATCAGTGAAAGAGCTCGTGGAGCTTTGGAAAAATGAAGCGAGCAGTGACTGTTGGCCAAGACTGTGGAAATGCATGAGCACAAATGCGGCCGATGCCCGGAGCAGACTGACGATTAAATAAAAGATCCAATCGACACATAAAGTTACCTGATATTCATCCTCAGTGGCCTCTGCAAGCAAAACGTGACCTGTCTTCAAATCTCTCTGCAAAATGTTCAAAATTATCCACATTTTTGGGGGATATGCAGTTGATGCATATGTGCAAATGTCTGTATAATGTTTGTTTCCTGAAACTTCCTCCTGTTTCTATATAGAGAACCAGTTTGCTCCGTAACCCCAGTAAAAGTAAAGCGGTGGGGAATAAAAGTTCAGTTTTGTTTTTAAAAAAATGGCCCCAAGAAATGACGAATATATTTCCCCCCAGTTTTAATCCTGTGTCCCTGGATTCATAATTCATTTATTTCATTTACATATGTAAAAGAAAAACACAATGTCGTTCTATTTTTACATTTCTCTTCCTGTGGAACTCTTTCAACTGTTTGATGAGTCATCGTGAACTCAGGGCCGCACTACGTTTGACTGTAATGACAATGCGGCTGTGGATCTAAGCTGAAAGATGAATGTAGATGGCTTCACTCTGAAAACGACTGGATCGCGGTCTTCGTCTGATTCATCCGTTAAATCCACGATTAAAAGTGAAGGTGGTAGTGTTTTTAGAGGTGCTGTCAGGCTATATCTTGTTTAAATTTGGCCAAAGCTGCGCTAAATGTTTACCCTTGTTGTTAAAACTAATGAAAAACAAAAGTTAATTTTGAAATTTAAAAGGAAATGATCCTGTTAGAAATTAATTGAATAAAATTAGGGATTTCTCTGGGTTTGAAAATGTTGGATGATTCACGTACACAAATTTAACAAAACCTAAAACATCGATCTCGACATTTTAATGAGAAATTGTCACACATTTAATCAGACACCAGGCAAACATGTAACATAGAAGTTTTAACACTAATATCCTGACGTACTAAATTTACACCCATAGTGGATTCAGTGGCGTTATCTTAAACAATGCGCGGGCTTCATTAATATTAATGTAATCAGATATGAGACACGAGGCCTTTGTGTCGCTGGTGGCAGGTGACCTCCCAACGTGAATATCTACAGCAGATATTCTATCAGCAGCCAATTAGAAAGACTAATGAACATTCCCTGAATGCCGCCGGCAGCACCGCACCAAACGCCCATGGGGTCTGCTGATAGGTTGGACGGACGGCAGATATGGAGGTTTCGAACGTGAGAGATTAAATCATATTGGAAGCTTAATTACAGCCGTAGTGAGTCACTCGTATCAAAAGCAGATTCAGTGTAATCTCTGGTGAGGCTTTGTATTGTCCGTGTGGAGCCCCCTGGTGGTAGCTGCGGTGGAGTCGGAGTCGTCAAGGCAGGTTTTCATCAATACGTTTACATGCTTCCCCGAGATCAAAGCAGCAGAGGCAGAATGTTATAGAAGTAAAAGTTCAATCTGCAAAAGTTATTTAGATCATGTCAGTTTTTGTAACTTATACTGAGCCACAGCGCCCCCTGCAGAGAGCTCTAACTGCTGAACTGAAACACACCGTAACAGTGGATATTACCCATGATCCCCGGCTTCCTGAACCAGAGGAGCTACTGGTGTCACATATCCCCCAATCTCGGTTTAGAACTCATGATATTATAATAGTTTCCTGAATGTTGGAGATAATCACTGGTTTTTAATGATTTCCAAAGGCTCATTTATGTTTAACTTTAAATACGGAAACAGAGGAAACGGAGCAGTACCACAGGAAATCGTGGGGGGCAGCAAAGCTAACAGTTCGTCGAGATGACTATAGGACACGAGGAAGAAACTTCAACATTGGCGGAGCTTTTTGAGGAGAGACTTTGCGATTTTCTTAGAAACTGTACAACCTTTTACTTATCGTTTCTTAACTAAACCTCTTGCCTCTGCACTGCCCACTAGTGGATGATTTTAAAGCTGCTCCTACATGTATCTTCTTAATACAAAGTCCTGATTCGCTGCATAAAAAAATCGTTGTCGCTCTGATTGTGTGTTGCGTTAGATCCATCGTGATGCCTTGTTTTCTCTACTTTGGAACAACTGCCTAACTTGTTACTTGTGAGATTTGCTGAGCTTGCGTAGAGCACAGATATAAAACCTCGGGTGGAACAGTCATTTGTATGCATGAGCTCCGGTCCTGTCGCTGCTTAATGAGCTTCTGGAGCAGCAACAAATGATGCCTCAAGAAAACGCAGATTAATGGCTCATATTTCAAATAATGAATGTGTGCAATTTTAAAAGTGGTAAATTCCGTCAATTATCGATATTCCCTGCGTCTCCAAAAGAACCCGTGTTGCATTAGATCTATTGTGCTCGATGGATAATGCGAGTGCGATTTATTCCATCTTAATATTTGTCTTCATGATGCCGTAAGTTGATTCCGATGCTGGCAAACGTATAATGGGAAAAGCCTCGTTCTGCAGAATCCTGTTACCACAGAGGAAGACTGGGTATGAAGCATTAAATTAGTTTGAGAGTTGCATTATGACATCATATGAGAAATGACTCAGCAAATGTTTTCGGTGCGGAAGAATCTAACGAGAAAAACACAACAGTTGGTCAGCATAAACACGACTTTGCTGTAAAGTGATAGCTCTTACCTGACATGCAGAATAGATGGTCTGCAGTGGAGGGTGAAGTCAGAGGTATTCAGCTGCAACATGAAACTTCACCACTAGATGTCACTTAATCGTACACACTGAACCTTTAAGGGAGTGGGAATTTCACTCCCTTCTGTATCTGTTCAACTCTCAAATGACTTTGGCGATCCTCTGACCTTTGACCCAGCATCAGTGGCAGGTCCAAGTTTACACATATCAGGTCAAATATCTCCATGTACCAAGTCTACTTCCTCTTTGCATGTACCGCCGGCCGCCTTCAGAGAAATATTCCTCAATTACATCTATAAAACACAGAAAATAGTTTGGTATTCAAATAACACTGTTCCTTTGATTCAGAGCACATGTCGTGGCCCCTGAATCAGTGGGGGTGTTGTTAGATGGCAGTAATGCACCTTGACATCTGCGACCACTCGCCAATAAACCAAACAAAGAGGGAAGAAGAGGTGATTGGGATGCGTATACAGGCGACAGGTATTACCAACAGCTTCATCCAGTAATGCATTATGGTGAAATTGCATGGTGCATACATTTCCCCCAGGTTGAGGACAAAACGTGGGGCGAGGCGCACATCAGAGGGAGCGCCACTGTGTTAATGAGAGGGAAGAAGTGAAAAGATGAAAAGACGACGAGGGAGGAAGGGGCCGAGAAAATCACTGCGACGAATGGGAAGACGGGGGGGGGGGAGTAACGTAGAAATGAGTCGGGAAGCAGAATAAAGAGATTGCCGAGATAAAAGATGGGAAGAGTTTATGTGTCACAGTAGTTCCAGAGGAGAAGGGAAATGAGATGAAGAGATAGATATTTAAATATATGTACACGTGGCAATAGCTGCAGGAAAACCGAGGGGAAGATTGTTCCAAGGCTGAAAGATGGAGAACGTCCGATAAAAGAAGTGACAGAGGGCATTGAAACTTCTTCCTTTATGGTTTCGCCTCGTGCATGAATCTGGGGTTTCATTGGGGGCATTAATCCTCCCCCCAGTATCTGCTCCTCCCCCCAGTATCTGCAGCATCAATATCCTCGTTCTCCATTTCACTCTGCTCTCCTTCCACTACCCCTGACGCATGTTTTATCACCGCAAATCCTCGTGACCTTGCGATGTGTGAATTCACGCACCCCAGAATAAACGGAATAAAACGCACTGTCACCCTAAGAATCAACCGGCCCGCCGAGGAACTGCGATGCGTTCAGGGTCGCCTTCGTCCTGGTTATTTCCATCAAACGATCGGCTGAACAATGAGGTCAGACATCTTTCTTTACTCTCTCACCTCGGGACCGATGTTTTTTTTACAAACAATGAGAGGCTTCGTTAAACATTGATGAAGACAGAAGGGCAGGTGGCGACGGCCGTAAATTCAACACTGAGCGATACAATGTCAATCAAAGGCGGAAGAAAGTAACACTTTAACTTTTACATTTCTTCATGCAAGAGGTGTTATTTTCTTATACTTCTGTTATTTCCCCAAATTAACACAATGAGGTGGAAAATTGTTGAAGGACACTCTGGCTCTTGTTAAACAGTACATGTCACTAGCTGTTTATAAGACTTATACAGAATTGATTGCAGTTTTGAATGTGATATGAATATGCTGCTTAATACATTTGTACCAATTCTGAGTTGAATCCTGGGCTAATTGTATCTTACTGGATCAAAATGACAGTATATTGGTTAAATAAACCAACAATAACATTTAAAACTCAAAGTGAAAGATCTCAACTTAATAGATTTGTCGGATTTCCAGATACATATATTATTTCCCGATTAAATTAATGTCTGAAAATGCCTTATGCCAACAACGTTTATAAAGTGATAACATGAATCCCTGGATCTGCACAAACCTTTAAAGGGTTATTCCCTGAACCACGCCTCATCTCGCCACGTCTGGTGCCAAGTGGTTTATTACTTTTTGTGTAATCGTGCCGACACAAGTAACCAAACACAACCTGCTTAGCGGGGGGCATGAACCCTTTTATTAAACCATTCACTAAGAAGGGCCTCATCTACGTTAAACACCATTTCCGTAACGACCGTCAACATCCTACTGGCCTCGTTTGGTTCGGCGTGTCGAGCTGACGAGGTCGCAGGGCACTGGTTTGGATTTTCCATTAGCGTATCTCCCGACTGTGGCTGGTTATGTAAAGGCTGACGGATACAAGCTCTAATTATAAACAGTGGAAGTGTTGCACCACTTGTAAACCTATAGTTCTACATCCACCCCGAGGCAGCTGCTAATATCAGCACAGGGCCGTCAATGTACAAAATGGGACGGGGGGGGGGATCACTTTACAGGTTCCCTCCGCCGTTCCTGCATCATTTGAGGGAAATTAAGCTGCAAGTGGCTCCAATAGCTTTCGAATTTTTTCTTGTTGAGATTCAAATATAAAATAAAAACTGTCATTTTAATCCCATACTTGCCCCTTTTTTATTTTTATTTTTTAAACCCAGACGTTCTCCAAGCTACGGGGTCAGTGAGGATGAGTTGGGGGGGCTGAGGAGAGGCGGGAGGCTACCAGGCGGAACTGGCTGTTAATTGAATGCCGGGTTGGATCACACACACATGACTGAGCTTGGCAATATGATGGGGAGCAACGTCATGTTCGCCAAACCACCCATATCCTGTGACATCACTCACATTCACAGCTCGTTTCCCTCTTCACCTTCACGCAGGATTCATATAGTTATTTTCTGCCAATAAGAAAATTGGGAATTTGGGTTTAACTACCAGAAAGCAGGAAACACGAGGTCCCGCCACTGAACTGGACTGTTATCGACTGTTGATCCTCCCTCTTCAGAAATCAATATGGACAGAGTCACACTGCACCAGGAGATTTAACCAACAGAGATTTAATGAGATGCATAGAGTTCATCACCATCTGCACACACAGACAATGAAGTGAAGATTCTATGCAATTATCAAAGTATCAAAAAATTTGTTTTGGGTCACATACAAAAGAGAATTCAAAAGTTACTTGGAAATTGTGTTCACTCCATCCCTTACATTACTTTAATTCCTAAACCCGGACCCCGACAAACCTGCAGATTTTTTAAAAACACATTAAAATTACAAGTAAAATATTGCAATAACTAATGTGTCTGATACATGAGGTAATAAGTGATTTAAAGGAGGTGGAGCTGAAGGTTTAGAAAATGAACAAATCAGGGAGGGTGGAGTTAGAGAGGAGTGATGCAGTCCACACTATAGTGAGTTTGCCATATTGTGATGCCGTCCAAATGTATAGCGACATTTTTAATAGACTATACAGTTATTACGGGACGTTCCACCAGCAGAAGTTGTTTTACGGCATAATCAATAAATTTGGTATTTGAAAGAGTACTCGGCTTCTTTCATTCACCGAGGAGTTCACGATATATATTCCTCTACATGGACGTCCCCATGCAGGGAGGAGGGGTTAATGAATGAGTGGGGCGATTTCAAACAATGCAGATGCCAAGAAAAGGAAAAAGCAGGATTAATGTCACGCCCCGCCTCTTCCTGCTGCTCCGCCCCCTCACGCTTCTGAGCGGCGAATCTCCTGCTGCGTTGTTCACGTGTGAAACATTCAAGTCACAGTCATCAAGTACCATCAGAAAAACTGTTATTAGAGGGGTAAGTATGAATACAGTGTGTTTGATTATACGTGGAGTAATATATACATTTAGATACTTTTTTACACTTTAATGTACCTGTATCTACCTGTCATATACTGGTAAAAGTCATCAAAACCACCTATATGCACAATCATCACTTCCTGCGGGTCTACAAGCGCCATCAACAACCATCACACCCCGATGGGCTCCTCCATCATTATCTTCTCGTGTCTTTCAGCCGTGGTCCCGACAGGCGGCCCCTGTGACTTGAAGATGGTGCGTTTACACAGTGTGAGCACAGGCTTGTGGGGCCGCGCCTGACGCAGGTCACTGGATGGAGAGGTCATGTTTTGGGGGTTCTGGTTTAAAAATGGAGGAAAATAAACGCAATTTGAAAAACCTCATCACCAAAGCACATCTATCGCACATTAATAGCAAGAGTTTTGAATTCACTCACCCTCCACAGGGCCACAAAAATGAACACTGGGATGCACATCAGCGGAGTGACGAAAAGTAAAAAGCCGACTATGGAGTCCACAGATTGCAGTCTGGAGCCGTGCTCCAAGTAAGAGGATTGAGTTATCATTCTAAACATCAGCAAGAGCTAGGGGACAGAAAAGAGGCGAGTTAGAAGATGTAGCTGTGAAAAAAACCTAAAAGTGTGGTCTGCTTTGTAGAGTGAGGCACCAATTGTTCTTCCAACTAGCAAAGAAATACGTGTGTATACGATGTAGTTTCATGTCTTTATTATTGACATTTGATTGGGTTAGTTTTGGTTTCACCATACTACTCACCACAAAGATGAGCGGTGTGATGAACATCCAGCAGTACTTGATCACGGCGTTCGGTCGATACCCGATCATGTCCTCAATGTTGTCGTAGAAACGGTCCGCTCCTGGATTTCAGAAATGGACAGGAGGTGTTGGTCAAAATACAAAAGGGAACAAGATTGTTGTTTTCACAGGGAACATAATCCAATGAGAAGGGGAAGCAGATTTTCGATTTTCCAATTTATGCTCCTTCATAATAAGTGGACAACATTTAGATTGTACCTGGCTTCATTTATTTAGAAACTACAGTTATAGCTTGTTTTCCCCCTGGTTACAGACACACAAATGGAGGTTGAACACCAGTCGTGGGCTAATGAGGAGAAGAGGAGTCAGAGGGGAGATGAAGAAAGTTGTTCATCTTCAGCTGCTCAAGACAGAAACGGGAGGAGAAGAGAAACCTGGCGTGAGATTGATGAAGTACACGACCAGCATCGAGCCCGTTTCAGCAGCGACCTCCTAAAATGATGCGATGAATCAACTCCTGAAAACTAACTCCATCTCTGCGGAGCACCGAAGTGAACGGCCTCTTTTAAATTTGGGTAAAGACGCATCTGCACTTACGACTCAGACTCGCTCTGAAGGGGCCGAACGAAAGGCCAAACAGGTGAAAGAGGGGAAAAGGAAGCCGTTGCGGAATATATTGGTAATTTAAAAAAAAGAAATCCCGACATATTTATAGAGAGCGCAAAACATTCACCGATTTCAGTTTATTTCTGTGTTACTCTGCTCATGTGGGAGAGATGAGGCCTGCTCCACGTTTAACCAACACACAAGGAGCTGATGCAGGTTTAGTCCAGCAGGTGGAGGACTCATACCAGGGCTGAATGAAGATATGGACAGTGGCATATAAAACCACTAGGGCTGTTTAATCTTCCCCATTATTCCCATTTGATTTTTATTCCTCCTTGTTTAAGAAATTCAAATAATATTCAATTGCTAATGACATTTTACAATACAATTTCGCCTATTATTCCCATGTACCTTGTTATCAGAGGATTGTATGTTCCTATTTCCAGAAAAAGTTAATTTGTATTTCTAACATGTTGCCCCCTGGGTTGGGGTCAGTTGCAACATCTGACGATTTTCATTCTATTGAATATTCTGAACGATGTAATCATCTTTAACTGATGGGTGTTACTAGCAGGCATTTTTAAGTGGAATATATAGACAAATTGTTGCAGTCTTTGAGCTACAGAGAAATGCGTTATATAAATATGCAAGTTTAGGATGAACATACCATAAATAAAGAGTATCAAAATTTCAAAAGTTCAACATAAATAAAATCTAAAAAGTTTGTAATGACTGTGCGATAGAAACTGTAGAGCAAGTAACAAAATAGCTTTTTGTAGCCGATGACCTGACGTACCGTACACCCAGCCGATGATGATGGTCTCCAAACAGGCAATGAAGAGGAAAATGCTCCCATTGGCTCCATAACCGTCAACAATGCGAAAGGGGATTATCCCTCCCTGAAGCACGAGGAGGAAAGACAAATATTTGAAAAGGCAAAAGGTCACAGCAAGTACAAGAAAGAGCATCTTCTGCATCACTGTCCAAACAGTAATCTTTCATTTTCTAACCCTAACCGATTCGGTTTCCTCCTGGAATCTGGCAACTTTTTAAGTGAAGCCAAGGCTTTGAGCTGAATGCTAATATCAGCATGCTAACATGCTCACAATGGCAATGCTGATAATGTTGACAGTGTTGACCATCAGAACTCATCATGTTAGCGTGCCTCTATTTTAATCACTGGCTTTTTATTTAAGACTCAGTTTGCGGCCTAAGCTGGAACGGCTGATCCACGGCAATGAACATTTTGTGAGGACGCCTTTTAATTGTGTGATCGGCTTTCTAAGGTGAGGTGCGACAACACTATACTCAGAAAGCCCCATGCCCCTAGCTTTCTGCCAAAAGCTTTGTAATTCTAGAGGCTTGGTTAAAGGCTAGAACGTCTAGGATTTAGCTGGGTCCCCCGAATCGCCCTTGCTCTTACCTCAGTGATGAACGTTAGCCCCAGTAGGAAGCAAACAACAGCAATGACCAGGACCAGGACCTCCCTCGCTCCAGGCCTCCTCAGGTGACGTGGGAACATGTCTGTGATGGCTGTGGCTAGACTCTCCGTAAACATAAACTGTGAGCACATAACCTCATGATTAGATCTTTGTGACTATGATCCAGGGATACTGTATTTTGTATGGGGCATTACAGACTTGAGAGTCGACGGCCAGGAGGAAGACCGTGAGGAAGAAGAGCACAGTCCAGAAAGTTGAGCCAGGCAGCACTGACAGGGCCAAAGGAACGGCCTTGAAGATCAAACTGGGACCTATGAAAGCAATAATGTCTGTGGTTATTTTACTCCACTGAAGCAGGTTTTCAGTCATGAACTCTGGAAAATGTCAAGAATATTGTTTCTGTCTGGCTCCAGATACAGTTTGTCTGCATGCAGGTTATAATTCGTCTCAGCTGCTATTGGCCTTGGTTAATAATCTGTGATTTTACTTATTTTATGATTTTTATATTGCATTTATATTCTCAATCTCTAATTTGCAGCTGAGGTTTGTGTGGATACAGATTTCTGAACTCCAGATACAACATTCTATAGATATACATGAGGTGCTTTCTAAACCGTTACAATGGGGAAAAAAGTAGAGCAAACACGTTATGTAATGTAAAGTACTAAAATATAAGAAAACGTAATAGAAGGTCAACATCATTTTCAATGCCTGAGAAAATCCTTTGGCCACGGTGACTGAAGTGAAACACCCTTTAAGCTGTTTCTAAAGACAAGATTGTGGACTGTTGAGGTAGTTGGCAACACTGCCAGCTTTCCAATGCATTGTTAAAAGCATATCAACTGATTTGGGATTTCAGCGTTAACTCACCAAAAGTGGCTACATCATACATATCCAAACCCTGCACGTGAGCCAGGAATCCAAACACTGAGAACACGATGAAACCCGCAAAGATGCCAGTCACACAGCTCAGGCAGCACAGTGCCATGCAATCCCTGCAACAAAACAAGACATGTCTCAAAAAGCCCACTGATGAAAGATGGCGAATGTGATGAGGTGCGCGAGTAAAGCCCCCCCGACCTGTAGCAGTTGCGGTTGTACTTGTTGTAGCTTCCCAGAGTGGTCAGCACCCCTTGACACGTGGCGTAGGTGTGCATCACACACATCGCTGCAGACTCCCATGCCTGGAGAAGCCGTGAAATTGACTTGGGATTTAAATCACTTTATTTGTAACACACAGTCACAGAACATGACAACTCTTGAAGTGATGAAAACAATCATGTTCACAAGAATTGGACGGACAGACAACCCGGAACCCTAATGCCTCTTTCCACTGACTGCTGGCTGAGGCATAACAAATGTTTTAAGCAACGGAACAAAGCAACGGAAAATGTAACTCATCAATTCTTAACAACTACATGTGGGAACCACATTTGAATTTGTTCATTTGGGTCTGTGGGTGTAGGCGGTATTGTTTACACCACTGTCTGTCTTCAGGCCCTGGTGCTGACAGCATCTGGTTAACATTAGGGGCACGACAGCGCTCAGAGTCTTACTATACGAGACAGATCACTTCCGGCTACACAAATTGGAAAGGCTCCAAAACAACACACAGCTCCTCCTACTCTCCCTGCGACAGGTCTGACTCATATCCTTGGCTTCCGACACTGGACAAAGAGGAAACTATTGCACCCTTACACTATGTGCTTTATTTTGAAGCCTTGGTTGGCTGCTCAGCATTTTCACACATGGATAAAAGCAGACACATTCACACATGACACAGAACACAGATGTGGGACAGAGCTCCATTATGATTTCCTCTGCAGCTCAAGAGAAAAACAGATGCCTGTCCGCTGAACTCACGCACGCTATAAGAAGCAGATCTGCTTTTTAAGACCGATCTCGCATTGTGCAACTCTGCTCATAACCGCTTCCACCTGTTACCCCTTGCGCTCTTCCATTGTTACAGAATAACATTCTCCCGATAGCTCAGAGTTTTATGAAAAGCTTTTTTCTACATGGTCTGATAAGCGCAGCCACAGCTCGTCTTCTGACTTTGATTGCAGCCAGAACAAAAAGGAATCAAGTTAAAAGTGTCTGGGAAAGAAACTGACGACGTAAAAATCTAATTTATTTCATGCACACACTTCTTACAGGAATCCTTATATAAACATGTGTGTGCTTGTATGCAAAACATGGCTGCATGGGAAGAGGAAATGCTCCCCCTCGCCTGGCCCCCAAAGACAAAATTCCACAGGCTTAAAACCTCCGACGATAGCCTTACACCCCAGAAGCTGTGAGTTGTGTTGTGAGAAAAAGAGAGAGAAGCAGCAGGCAGGATGGGGGAGGAAGCTGCAGACAGCTATAATGATCCAGTTTGTGGGAAAAAGACCTCCCCACCTTTTTATGCTGCTATTGCTGGATACAACAGACGCAGTCATGTGCAAGCATCATCTCCCTCTAGTCTAGATCTCCCTGTTCTTTTGAAAGAATGCAATGCCGTGTGGTGTTTTTTTTATGAATGTAAAAAAAGGTTGAAACTTTTGCAACATTGGTTAATTGCCAATTTCCGTTTCAGCTTCAATCTTGTTATGATGACTTTTAATGCAAGTACACTCTCACTATTTGTTTTTTTCGTAAATCCCACTGGATAGGACTGAATATTAGGGGTCTAGAATCACAGGGCAACTCACGATGCAATACAATACGCGATAAATGTCCCATGATAATGATGATATCACGATACATGGATAATTGATATGTTGCAAGACAATAATAACGTTATATCCAGATATCTTTTTAACTGAAGAAGAATACTAAACAACCCTAAAGAGCAAAAAGTGCAGGATTTTTGTTTTTATTCATTAGGTGTCATTTCCCCCGAGTTTAGGGAAAACATAACACAAAAATGGCATCTACGTGGCTCTCGGTCGTAACAAACACACACACATGTCAGTGTCCTCAAATGACATCATTCCAATGTTAAGTAACCATAAACTGGCAAAAGTCCAAACTATAGAACTAAATATCGATATTTTGAGCCGGCATATAGATAACCATATATTGCTGTTAGGTTATTCTGTCCCTGCCCAAGTGATGATGTTCATGTTTGATTTATTTGCCAAGATTCTCACAGAGAAAGGGCCTCTGTTTGCTTTTATTGTTATGTCCCCGTCTTGGGATCGGAAACAGGAGTCAAGGCGGGGGGAGGGGGGGGGGGGGGTCTGTTAGAACAGAGGAATCTAACAGAGAGATGAGCAGGAAGCCGAGAGAGTTGCAATTGCACAGCCCCAACACTACAATTTCAGATGGCAGCCAAATGGCTTTACTGAGAATCTTACAAATGGGTCGGCGAGTCTTCCAAACTCTGGATAGAGGTAGTAGAGCAGGCCCTGCGAGGCTCCTGGGAGCGTCACTGCACGGAAGAAGAGGATGAGTAGCAGCAGGTAGGGGACTGTAGCTGTGAAGTAGACCACCTACAAAAACACAAAATAAGATCACTTTTTGCTCCTTTTTTGGTCTCCACCCACTCAATCCTGAATAGAGATCTGGGTCTTTAATGCCCACTTTGTCCCTGTGCCATTTAGTGTTGGCACATTACGTAAATTGTGTTTAACTTAATTTCTGTTTTAAAAGAAAGAAGCAAAAGGTTTGTTTTTCTTTCGTCATATGTTGTTTGTCCCGGAAGTTACAGCAGAGATTAACAAAGACTCACCTTTCCAATGGATTTGATTCCCTTCCATGTGCAGAAGTAACATATGACCCAGGCCAGCAGGAGACACAGAGCCAGGTCCCAGTGCACCTTACCCAAGAGCTCGTCAGACATTCTTAACACACGATTCCTGTCAATCACACCAACAAGTGAATACACAACAGCAAATATTTTCTTTTGAAATCCAGATGATATAATCGCTCTCAGATTTACTTGGATGGCTCAATTTATGTTGAAAAGGGCCGCAGGGAGAAGAGGATGCATTGTTCCCATTATGTGGAGTAATAGTATGTTGGGATTGATTTCACAGTATCTGTTCTCACACCAATTCACGAGATTAACATGTGGAGAGCAGCTGTGTTTAGAAAACATCTAACAATGAGAGGGAGGAAACAACAGTGAGTTCCAACATTTTCCCAGAGTTTGCAATGCAGCAGGAGATCGTCCGTGTCAGACGCGTTCAGTTGTCCGAAGGATTCAAGTGATGTTGGCCCTTATTCCCAAAAGCTCTTGAATCTCGTCGTCTTTTCAAGTTGACATCTTCATAGGCATCTTTTAACGTGTATGGCTCCTCTTTTTCATCTTGATATATGACGCATGTTAGAAACCATGACCAACGCGTGTACTCGCCGGAACATTTTCCTGCTGTATAGTCATAGAGCTATAGGTTCACCCTGACATTTCACCACAAAGATGGCCTCTCAGTATTAGGGAAACATGAGGAGCTGATCGCTGAAGAATGTTTGGCCTAAAGAGAAGCTCACTGAGGGGGGGGGGGGTTTTACTGTTGTTTTAAGGTCACATTAGAAGTAGATAAGTGTTCTAGCCGATGTCTCTCACCTCCAGAACTCCTCCACCGGTGTGTTGTCCGGCTCTGATCCTTCCGTTAGATTGCTGTAAAAGTGAGTTGAAGTCACAGTATAATTGACAGTAATTTTTGAAACGCTATTCAGGATCATCTCAATTGCAGCCCATTATTTAAATATATATATATTCTTTAACATTACAAGAAATGCCAATAGATATATGAGAAGGCACACACAGGTGTGATACTGCTTTTATGAAGCGGAAACAAATATTGATATTTGTAAGTAAAAAAAAATCACATAACAATACACTTTTAATAACTGTTTAATTGATTTAGCTAAGGAAAACAATCTTGACTCTGATACTTTTTTCTCGTCAAGATACCTTTGACAGCTTATTAAAAGATAGATGATGTGATATTGGCCCCTGGTGGCGTGCAGCAGTATAGGTTCTCCTCCATGTGGGTGGATGGGACATGTACCGAACTAAAAAGACTCTACAATTGGACACCTTATTGTTTTTTTATTCTCTATTTATTTTCCGAACCTTTAACCCTAGTTAAGTTAGCATTAGTTCTATTAGAGAAACATATACAAGAACCTCCTGCTCCGAACTCATAAAAGTCGGTGTGTTTCCCGCTGCAGTTTAAACTATGGAGGCCGAGACTCATCTCATAAACCTTATAATTTTCTTATGTATCACATCAACATGATGAATTTCCACTACGAATTCAGCCTGTGCCACAACCAGCTCAAGGGTAAAGATGCAACTTACAAGTACTGTATGGACTCATAGTCATCAGGCAAGGTGATGTTGTTTAGGAACGACCAGCTGGTGTTGGTGGAAAACAGGTGGGGGTTTGCGATCATGTTGACTGGACTGTGACATAACTCTAGAGAGGCAGAGGAGAGAGAGATCACAGTGAGACAAATTGTGCTTACATCAAACAATAAAATATGCTGATGAGATTTAGTCTGTTTGTGTGTTGAATTCCATGCTGCTGATCAAATACAGATGTGCATAAACAAGGCAGCATGCGTTGGCGATGGCGTCTTACCAGAGTTCCACTCGTTGTCACAAGTAGACCAAGGCAGGGGGCTTTTGAAGGAGTGAATCAGGTAGAAGATGTTCCAGGCCAAAATGACGATGAAGTAGCTGTTCATATAGAACACAGTCACTTGGGACGCTATCCCAACCCCTGCAGGACACAATGGGTTTTCACACAGTTAGTGAAAGTTTCTGTGGCGGCCATCTTCGGCCGTGTTATGCAACACTCGTAACTCCATAGGGCTGACTAGTTCCCAGTTCTCCAACACTGGTGCACACATGTGTTCTCTGGTTCAAGTGGGTTGGACAGCACAGGCATTTGCTGTGAACAATAAACCAACGGAAGTTTGCATAATCAATGAAATGTTCCCTTACACTCAGGATCAGTAATTCCTCTGGCCTTAGCAACTTAGCCTGACACAAGCATGACTGAGGATGTACAAGTCAGCTATTGTTGAGGGTTGAGCTGCTGCTGAATTCCTGCAGAGGATCTAAAAGCAGACCACTGAATAAACTCAAATACAGGCTCCTGTACTTTCCTCACAAAAAACAGCTCTGCAAGATTTACATACTCAAAACATAACTGTGATCTCTATATTGTTTGTTGTTGAAAAAATAAGATGTAATCTCTTGCTATTTACATGATTTAAGCGCGTGCAAGGCCTTCAAACAGCTTCAAAACCAATTTTGAAAACAATGAAAACCATCCATTTCCTGTTGTATCAATGGACTAATTGTGCATCCCCCAAAAATGTGTGCGAGCATGTTTTTTACCCTCGAACATGGGACATATCTTCCTCCAGGCTGTGACTGCACCCTCGTTGGTGTACTGGCCCAACGCCGTTTCCAGTAAGAAAAGAGGGCCGCCGATGAAGAGGACAAACAGAAAGTAAGGGATGAGAAAAGCAGCTGGAGGGAGACAAAAGATGAAGACATGTGAGGAAGGGGTTCCACAGACACTGGCATGGAATAAATCTCATATTAAGTTTCTGAGGGGGGAGCAGAATCTTTACAGAAGAATCAAACTAAAATGTGACCTGATGAAGTGTGACAACAATGGAAACTCTGGAGGTAAATCCCATCGCTAAGGGAGTTATGTGTTTGGCCCGTTTGTCCATTTGTTGTGAGTTAGTTCGCAGAATGGAAATTAGTTTTGTAGTTTTTGCGTAATCCTGGTCACAATAAAAAAAAAAAAAAACAAACGAACGGACAGAACTGAAAACATAACCTACTAGGTCATGTGGAGGTATGTGTTGTACCAATTGCATGAGCATTACTTCCCAATATATAGTGAACTTGTGTTATATTGCTATTGATGAAAATTATAGTGCGATAATTATTGTTGCAGTAAAATCACGAGCAAGTTAAATCCATGCAAAGCTATTACACTAACCTCAGCCAGCAAAAAACAATAACCTGCGTCTCACCTCCTCCATGTTGGTAGCACGCATACGGAAATAGCCACAAGTTCCCAATTCCAATGATTCCACCAGTCATGGAGAGTAGATACTCCTTGCTGTTGGCCCACTTCCCCCTCGGAGGAACCTCCTCTTCACGTGGCCCCACATCTGGACCCACTCCTGCAGCACTTGGTTCCCTGGCTTTTTCCTCAGTCATGGTCTCTCACTCTGTTGCATGCACACATAATAAACACTGGAGTGAAAATGCAAGCCAGGTCTCCCAGGGTCTTTGCGGCTCTCTTATACCCGGTCACTTTATTTGCAGAGATAGAACAGAAGCATTTCCGGTAGTGCTCCTAGTTATCCTAGCAGTTCACACAGCACGGAGGCTGGTTGAATCAGCTCCAGAAGAAAGAGGCTGTGACAAAACCAACCAGGCTGTAACATGCAATTCACTGCTAAGACATTGTTATACATTACTAAAAACATGTCTAGCCTCTGACACAAAGAGAAGAAGGACTCACCCGTGCAGCTTGCAGCTTGCAGCGTGCTCCCTCAATGGAATTCGAGTGAGTGAACTTTGAAAAAAGAAAAGAAAAGATTTGTAAAGAGGGAGTGTCCTGCCGTCTGTGACACACACACACACACACACACACACACACACACACACACACCGTCTGTGACACACACACACACACTAACACACACACACACACACACACACACACACACACACACACACACACACACACACACTCTCCCACAGACATCCGCTCCTCAGAATGAAATAATGCAGAATAGACGTTCTAAATTCCTTGGATTATTGTCATTAGATTATTAATACAGATGCATAATGTGTAAGGGTTCCAGGGCATCACGTTGAATTGGTTTTGTTATAACATTTTATGTGTATATATATATAGTTTTTGCATAATGGAGTGGGAAAAGCTCAATATGTTACTCATTGAAAAGAAGAGAATTAAATGCAAAGAAAACAAATAAATGCACAGAAAACTGTAGTGTTCTAGTATTATCTTTATTATTTTTTTGCACATTTTAGTAAAATCTTTGACAAGGTGTGTAGGTTGCAACTATCTAGAGATAAAGGGGCAGAATAAAGAGATTTCTGAGATAAAAGATGGGACGAGTTTATGTTTCACAGTAGTCCCAGAGGAGAAGGGAAATGAGATGAAGAGATAGAGATATATATATATATATATATATATACACGTGGAAATGGCTACAGGAAACCGGGGAAGATTGTTCCAGAGCTGAAAGATGGAGAACTTCCGATAAAAGAAGTGACAGAGGGCATTGAAACGTCTTTCTTTATGGTTTCGCCTCGTGCATGAATCTGGGGTTTCATTGGGGCATTAATGGAACAATGAGAGGCTTCGTTAAACATTGATGAAGACAGAAGGGCAGGTAGCGACGGCAATAAATTCAACACTGGGCGATACAATGACGGAAAAAGGCGCGGAAAAAAGTTTAAACACTGCAGATTTTACATTTCTTCATACAAGAGGTGTTATTTTCTTATACTTCTGTTATTTCCACAAATTAACACAATGAGGTGGGAAATTGTTGGACGACACTCTAGCTCTTGTTAAACAGTACATGTCACTAGCTGTTTATAAGACTTATACCGGATTGATTGCAGTTTTAAATGTGATATGAATATGCTGCTTAATTCAGAGTTGAATCCTGGGCTAATTGTATTTTACTGAATCAAAATGACAGTATTTTGGTTAAATAAACCAACAATAACATGTAAAACTCAAACCGCTGCTAATATCGCCACAGGGCTGTCAATGTACAAAATGGGGGGGGGATCACTGGGGGAAATTAAGGTGCAAGTTGCTCCAACAGCTTCCGAATTCCCATTCTCTTCTTGTTGAGATCAAATATAAACTAAAAACTCTCCATTTGAATCTCATACTTGACCCTTTTTATTTTTATTTTTAAACTCGCGTTCTCCAAGCTACGGGGTCAGTGAGGATGAGTTGGGGGGTGAGGAGAGGTGGGAGGCTACCAGGCGGCACTAGCTGTTAATTGAAAGCCGGGTTGGATCACACACACACATCACTGTGCTTGGCAATATGATGGGAGCAACGTCATGTACACCAAAACACGCATATCCTGTGACATCACTCACATTTACACCATCATCGAACATAAAAAAAAACAGATTTCTACAGTTATTAGTAGGATAAGTATGAATTCAGTGTGTTTGATTATACGTGGAGTAATATATACATTTAGATACTTTTTTACACTTTAAATGTGTTTACCTGTCACATACTGGTAAAAGTCATCAAAACCACCTATATGCACAATCACTTCCTGCGGGTCTACATGCGCCATCAACAACCATCACACCCCGCTGGGCTCCTCCATCATTATCTTCTCGTGTCTTTCTGCTGTGGTCCCGACAGGTGGCCCCTGTGACTTGAAGATGATGCGTTTACACAGCGTGAGCACAGGCTTGTGGGGCCGCGCCTGACGCAGGTCACTGGATGGAGAGGTCATGTTTTTGGGGTTCTGGTAAAAAAATGCAATTTTAAAACCTCCTCCCAAACGCACATCTAGCGCACAATAACAGCCAGAATATTGAATTCACTCACCCTCCACAGTGCCACAAAAATGAACACTGGGATGCACATCAGCGGAGTGACGAAAAGTAAAGCGCCAACTACGGAGGCCACAGGTTCCAGTATGTAGTCGTACTCCGTGTAGGAGGATTTAGTTAACAGTCTAAACACAAGCAAGAGCTAGGGGACAGAAAAGGGGCGAGTTAGAAGATGTAGCTGTTATAAGAATAAAAAGTGTTGTCTGCTTTGGAGAGTGAGGCACCAATTGTTCTTCCAACTAGCAAAGAAATACGTGTGGATACGATGTAGATTCATGTCTTTATTATTAACATTTGATTGGGTTAGTTTTGGTTTCACCATACTACTCACCACAGAGATGAGCGGAGTGATGAACATCCAGCAGTACTTGATCACGGGGTTCGGTCGATAGCCGATCATGTCCTCAATGTTGTCGTAGAAACGGTCCGCTCCTGAATTTCAGCAATGGACAGGAGGTGTAGGTCAAAATACAAAAGGGAACAAGATTGTTGTTTTCACAGGGAATATAATCCAAAGAGAAGGGGAAGCAGATTATAGTTATAGCTTGTTTTTCCCCGATTACGGACACACAAACCCCCAAAATAGAGGTTAAACACCAGTGGTTGGCTAATGAGGAGAAGAGGAGTCAGAGGGGAGATGAAGAAAGCTGCAAATCGAGAGGAGAGAGTTAATATGGAAAGACAAATAAGGATATCAGAGGAATTCTTCTCCGACGTGCAAGGCAACCGGTAATCTTTCACGATAATGATGGCGGACAATTGGGATAGGCAAGAAAAAGGTTTGTAATATATGGGTAATTAAAAAAGAAGAAATCCCGACAAACATTCATAGATTTCAGTTTATTTCTGTGTTACTCTGCTCAACAAAATAGCTTTTTGTAGCCGATGACCTGACGTACCGTACACCCAGCCGATGATGATGGTCTCCAAACAGGCAATGAAGAGGAAAATGCTCCCATTGGCTCCATAACTGTCAACAATTCCGAAGGGGATTATCCCTCCCTGAACCACAAGAAGGAAAGAAAAATATACGAAAAGGAAAAAGGTCACAGCAAGTACAAGAAAGAGCATCTTCTGCATCACTGTCCGAACAATAATATTTCCTTTTCTGCAGTATCGGTTTCCTCCTGGAATCTGGCAACTTTTTAAGTGAAGCCAAGACTTTGAGCTGAATGCTAATATCAGCATGCTAACATTCTCACAATGACAATGCTAACGATGTGAAGCTGATAATGTTGACAGTGTTGACCATCAGAACTCATCATGTTAGCATGCCTCTATTTTAATCACTAGCTTTTAATGAAGACTCAGTTTGCGGCCTAAGTTGGAACGGCTGATCCAGGGCAATGAACATTATGTGAGGATGCATTTTAATTGTGTGATTTCTTTCTATCGCTTTCTAAGGTGAAGTGCGACGACACAATAGTCAGAAAGCCCCTTGCCCACACTTTACCTCAGTGATGAACGGCAGCCCCAGTAGGAAACAAACAACAGAAATGACCAGGACCAGGACCTCCCTCGCTCCAGGCCTCCTCAGGTGACGTGGGAACATGTCTGTGATGGCTGTGGCTAGACTCTCCGTTAACATAAACTGTGAGCACATAACCTCATGATTAGATTTTTGTGACTATGATCCAGGGATACTTTATTTTGTATGGGGCATTACAGACTTGAGAGTCGACGGCCAGGAGGAAGACCGTGAGGAAGAAGAGCACAGTCCAGAAATTTGAGCCAGGCAGCACCGACAGGGCCATAGGAACGGCCCTGAAGATCAAAGCGGGACCTATAAAAACAAAATGTCTGTGGTTATTTTACTCCACTGAAGCGGTTTTCAGACATGAACTACTGAAAATGTCAAGAATATTGTTTCTGTCTGGCTCCAGATACAGTTTGTCTGCATGCAGGTTATAATTCGTTTCAGCTGCTATTGGCCTTGGTTAATAATCTGTGATTTTAACTTATTTTATGATTTTTATATTGCATTTATAATCTCCATCTCTAATGTGCAGCTGAGGTTTGTGTGGATACAGATTTCTGTACTCCAGATATCCTTGAACATGAGCTATATAGCATAGAAGATGATTAATGTATAGCAACATTCTTTAGAGATACATGAGGTGCTTTCCAAAATTGTTACAAGGGAGAAAAAAGTAGAGCAAACAATTTATGTAATGTAAAGTACTAAAATATAAGAAAACGTAATAGAAGGTCAACATCATTTTCAATGCCTGAGAAAATCCTTTGGCCACGGTGACTGAAGTGAAACACCCTTTAAGCTGTTTCTAAATACAATATGCCATCTTGTGGAGAGTGGAGGTAGTTGGAAACACTGCTAGCTTTCCAATGTATTGTTAAAAGCATAGCAACTGATTTGGGATTTCAGCGTTAACTCACCAAAAGTGGCTACATCATACATATCCAAACCCTGCTCGTGAGCCAGGAATCCCAACACTGAGAACACGATGAAACCCACAAAGATGCCAGTCACACAGCTCAGGCAGCACAGTGCCATGCAATCCCTGCAACAGAACAAGACAAGTTTCAAAAAGCCGAGTGATGAAGGATGGCGAATGTGAGGACATGCGCGAGTAAAGCCCCCCCGACCTGTAGCAGTTGCGGTTGTACTTGTTGTAGCTTCCCAGAGTGGTCAGCGTCCCTTGACACGTGGCGTAGGTGTACATCACACACATCACTGCAGCCTCCCATGCCTGGAGAAGCCGTGAAATTTACTTGGGATTTGAATCAATTTATTGTCACAGAACATGACAACTCTTGAAAGGACCCATCGTATGCCCATTTTACCACAGTTGATATGGTTCCTTGGGGTCTTAATGAAATGTCTGCACCATATTTTTTTTTGAATACCACAAGGATCATTTAGAACAGCACCCTTTAACCCTGTCTAAAACAGCCCTCCTAAGATTGACCTGTTTTGAGTGCCCCGCCCCCCCTCTCACCCCTCCTCCCTCCTTCACGAGATACAAGCGCCCAGATTTTTAGCTATCCATTACCTGTGTAGAAATATGGCTACTGGAGACGAAGATACAATTTTGCAACCATATAGTTTTGAACCAGAGTCAGGTTGGCCGAAGCCCAGCTGCGAGAGCCCCAGCTCCCCAGCGCAGCCCCGCAGTGGGAGCAGTGGGAGCTGGAGTTGGTGCAGCAGCAGCATCCTTCCACACTGTTGAGTCAACGTTTAGAGGTGTCCCGGGGGTCTCCGCCTCGACGACGGCTAGCAGCAGCGACTAACGCTATTCGGGGAGCCGGGCTCCCCGGGGCTCTGGCTCCCCGAGACACCGTTAGCTCACAAGCTAATACTAGCCGGGGAGCCGGAGCCCGGTGCCGGGAGCCAGTGTAATGCTAGCGGAGCCGGGTTTTTCCCCGGGGAGACTGAGTAGCGCGTTAGCTCGTGAGCATGGGAGCCTGGGAGCCGGGCCATCTCTCCCCGGAGCCGGTGAGATGATGGTGTGGGGTGGTCCAAGGCCATGTAGCGAGACTCCCTACAAGGGCATGGTGTGACTATGAGGTATTTTTCGCTCGTAATCCCATTCGATGCCATCTAGCGTATGGTTTCTGACAAAGAGAAACCACAACAAATTACGGGAGTTGTTTTTTTCCGGAGTTTTGGGGACTTTAGACATGCCAGATACCCAAATTAACGTGTGAAGCACTACAAAAGTTGAATTTTCATAATATGTCGCCTTTAAGTGATAAAAACAATCATGTTTACAAGAATGGGATGGACAAACAACCCGGAAACCTAATGCCTCTTTCCACTGACTGTTGGCTCAGGCATTACAAATGTTTTAATAATCGGAACAAAGCAACGAAAAATGTAACTCATCAAAATTAAACGGAACTCACCAGTTTGTAACAACTACGTGTGTGAACCACATTTGCATTTGTTCATTTGGGTCTGTGGGTGTAGGCGGCATTGTTTACACGACTGTCTGTCTTCAGGCCCTGGTGCTGACAGCAACTGGTTAACATTAGGAGCATGACAGCGCTGAGAGTCTTACTATACGAGACAGATCACTTCCGGCTACACAAATTGGAAAGGCTCCAAAACAACACACAGCTCCTCCTACTCTCCCTGCGACGGGTCTGACTCATTCCCGGCCCCGGGTCAGGGATGGAGGCATCAGTCTGAGGCTAAGGACCTTTGCTTCCGACACTGAACAAAGAGGAAATTATTGCGCCCTTACACTATGTGCTATATTTCGAAGCCTTGGTTGGCTGCTCAGCATTTTAACACATGGATAAAAGCAGACACATTCACACATGACACAGACTACAGATGTGGGACAGAGCTCCATTATGATTTCCTCTGCAGCTCAAGAGAAAAACAGATGCCTGTCGGCAGAGCTCACGCACGCTAAATGAAGAAGATCTGCTTTTTAAGACCAATCTCGCATTGTGCAACTCTGCTCATAACCACTTTCACCTGTTCCCTTTTGCTTGCTTCCATTGTTACAGAATAACATTCTCCCGATAGCTCAGAGTTTTATGAAAAGCTTTTTTCTACATCGTCTGATAAGCACAGCCACAGCTTGTCTTCTGACTGCGATTGCAGCCAGAACAAAAAGGAATCAAGTTAAAAATGTCTTGGAAAGAAACTGCTGGCGTAAAAATTATTATTATTATTTTTATTTCATGCGCACACTTCTTACAGGAATCCTTATATAAACATGTGTGTGCTTGTATGCAAAACATGGCTGCATGGGAAGAGGAAATGCTCCCCCTCGCCTGGCCCCCAAAGACAAAATTCCACAGGCTTAAAACCTCCGATGATAGCCTTACACCCCAGAAGCTGTGAGTTGTGTTGTGAGAAAAAGAGAGAGAAGCAGCAGGCAGGATGGGGGAGGAAGCTGCGGACGGCTTTAATGATCCAGTTTGTGGGAGAAAGACCTCCCCACCTTTTTATGCTCCTATCGCTGGATACAACAGACGCGGTCGTTGTGCAAGCAGCATCTCCCTCTAGTCTAGAATGCCCCCTGTTCTTTTGAAAGAATGCAATGCCGTGCATCTCAGTGTCTCTTTAGTCATAACAAACACACTAACATGTCAGTGTCCTCAAATGACATCATTCCAATGTAAAATAACCATAAACTGGCAAATGTTCAAACTATAGACTAAATATCGATATTTGGCGCCAGCAAATAGATAACTGTATATTGCTGTATATTGCCGTATACGGTATTTTGTTCCTGCCCAAGTGATGATGTTCATGTTTGATTCACTTGCCAAGCTTCTTCCAGAGAAAGGGCCTCTGCTTTTATTGTTAAGTCCCCTTCTTGGGATCGGAAACAGGAGTCAAGGCGGGGGGGGGGGACGGGGTGGGGGGGGGGGGGGGGGGGGGGGGGCTGTATATTCATCCTGTTAGAACAGAGGAATCTAACAGAGAGATGAGCGGGAAGCCGAGAGAGTTGCAATATCACAGCTCCGACACTCTACTGCATTTATTTATTTGAGAGCCATGTGATGAATTTCAGATGACAGCCAAATTGTTTTACTGAGCATTTAAAAAAAGTCATCATCTTACCGATGGGTCAGCGAGGATTCTAATATCTGGATAGAGGTAGTAGAACAGGCCCTGCCTGGCTCCTGGGAGTGTCACTGCACGGAAGAAGAGGATGAGCAGCAGCAGGTAGGGGACTGTAGCTGTGAAGTAGACTACCTACAAAAACACAAAATAAGACAAAAGTTATTGGTTTCGCAAGCCACTTTATAAAGATGGTATATGCGAGCCTTTTTACTTCCGTTTTGGATCTCCACCATTTCAACCCTGAATAGAGATCTGGCTCTTTTAATGCCCACACTCTACTAAGCTAATTAGCTGCTCGTTAACTTTGTCCATGTGCCATTTGGTGTTGGCACATTAGGTAAATTGGGTTAAACTCACTTGATTTCTGAATTAAAAGACAGAAGCAAAAAGTTTAACTTGTTTTTCTTTCGTCATATTGTTTGTCCCCGGAAGTTAAAGCAGAGATTAATAAACACTCACCTTTCCAATGGATTTGATTCCCTTCCATGTGCAGAAGTAACATATGACCCAGGCCAGCAGGAGACACAGAGCCAGGTCCCAGTGCACCTTACCCAAGAGCTCGTCAGACATTCTTAACACACGATTCCTGTCAATCACATCGGTAACAAGTGAATACACAACAGCAAATATTTTCTTGTGAAATCCAGATGATATAATCGCTCTCAGATTTACTTGGATGGCTTCAATTTATATTGAAAAGGGCCGCAGGGAGAAGAGGACGCATTGTTCCCATTATGCGGAGCAATAGTATGTTGGGATTGATTTCACAGTATCTGTTCTCACACTAAATCGCGAAATTAACATGTGGGGAACAGCTGTGTTTAGAAACTTCTAAAAATGAGAGGGAGGAAACAACAGTGAGTTCCAACATTTTCCCAGAGTTTGCAATGCAGCAGGAGATCGTCCGGGTCAGACGCGTTCAGTTGTCCGAAGGATTCAAGTGATGTTGGCCCTTATTCCCAAAAGCTCTCGAATCTCGTCGTCTTTTCAAGTTGACATCTTCATAGGCATCTTTTAACGTGTATGGCTCCTCTTTTTCATCCTGATATATGACGCATGGTTCACCCTGACATTTAGGCATTAATGTCACACTCACTCAGCAGCCCAAGAGTAAAGATGGCCTCTCAGTATCAGGGAAACATGAGGAGCTGATTGCTGAAGAATGTTTGGCCTAAAGAGAAGCTCACTGAGGGGGGGGGGGGGGGGGGGGTTACTGTTGTTTTTAGGTCACGTTAGAAGAAGAAAAGAGTTCTAGCCGATGTCTCTCTCACCTCCAGAACTCCTCCTCCGGTGTGTGGTCCGACAGTGATCCATCCGTTAGATTGCTGTAAAAGTGAGTTGAAATCACAGTAATATTAATAATAACTTCTGAAATGCTAAAAAACATTCAGGTTCATCTCCATTGCAGCCCATTATTTAAATATATATTTTTTTAACATTACAGGAAATGCCAATAGGTATATGAGAAGACACAAACAAAAAATAATCACAGAACAATACACTTTTAATAACTGTTTAATTGATTTAGCAAAAGAAAACAATCTTTACTCCGATACTTGAATTTGTTCTCGCCAAGATACCTTTGACAGCTTATTAAAAGATAGATGATGTGATATTGTTCCCTGGTGGCTGGCAGCAGTATAGGTTGCCTCCTCCATGTGGGTGGATGGGACATGTACCAAACTAAAAAGACTTTACAATGTGACACCTTATTTGTTTTTTCTCTATTTATTTTGCGAAACTTTAACCCAAGTTAAGTTAGCATTAGTTCTATTAGAGAAACAGATACATGTGATGTATCACATCAACATGATGAATTTCCACTACAAATTCAATCCGTGGCACAAACAGCTCAATGGTAAAGATGCAACTTACAAGTACGGTATGGACTCATAGTCATCAGGCAAGGGGATGTTGTTTAGGAACGACCAGCTGGTGTTGGTGGAAAACAGGTGGGTGTTTGCGATCATGTTGACAGGACTGTGACATGACTCTACAAAGGCAGAGGAGAGAGAGATCACAGTGAGACAAATGGTGCGTACGTCAAACAATAAAATATACTGATGAGATTTAGTCTGTTTGTGTGTTGAATTCCATGCTGCTGATCAAATACAGATGTGCATAAACAAGGCAGCATGCGTTGGCGATGGCGTCTTACCAGAGTTCCACTCGTTGTCACAAGTAGACCAAGGCAGGGGGCTTTTGAAGGAGTGAATCAGGTAGAAGATGTTCCAGGCCAAAATGACGATGAAGTAGCTGTTCATATAGAACACAGTCACTTGGGACGCTATCCCAACCCCTGCAGGACACAATGGGTTTTCACACAGTTAGTGAAAGTCTCTGGCGGCCATCTTCGGCCGTGTTATGCAACACTCTACAGGGCTGGTTTAGATCCCAGTTCTCCAACACTGGTGCACACATGTGTTCTCTGGTTCAAGTGGGTTGGACATCCAAGGCATTTGATGTGAACAATAAACCAACGGATGTTTGCACAATCAAGGAAATGTTCCCTTACACTCACGATTAGTGAATCCTCTGGCCTTAGCAACTTAGCCTGACACAAGCATGACTGAGGATGTACAAGTCAGCTATTGTTGAGGGTTGAGCTGCTGCTGAACTCCTGCAGAGGATCTAAAAGCAGACCACTGAATAAACTCAAATACAGGCTCCTGTACTTTCCTCACAAAAAACAGCTCTGCAGGGTTTAAATACTCAAAACATAACTGTGATCTCTATATTGTTTGTTGTTGAAAAATAAGATGTAATCTCTTGCTATTTACATTATTTAAGCGCGTGCAAGGCCTTCAAACAGCTTCAAAACCAATTTTGAAAACAATGAAAACCATCCATTTCCTGTTGTATCAATGGACTAATTGTGCAATCCCCCAAAAATGTGTCTGAGCATGGTTTTTACCCTCGAACATGGGACATATCTTCCTCCAGGCTGTGACTGCACCCTCGTTGGTGTACTGGCCCAACGCCGTCTCCAGTAGGAAGAGAGGGCCGCCGATGAAGAGGAGGCACAGAAAGTAAGGGATGAGAAAAGCAGCTTGAGGGAGACAAAAGATGAAGACTTGTGAGGAAGGGGTTCCACCGGCATAGAATAAATCACATATTAAGCCAAATTTCCCGTACATGTTATATAAGATTAGGGAATCGTTATATAAGATTAGGGAATCGTTGGAATAACTGATAATACTGCAGTGATATTATATAATTTGGAATGTACTTAATATGAACATATCCTGTGTATAGAATTGTGTGTGAGGGGGGTGTGGAATTATTACAGAAGAATCTAACTAAAATGTGACCTGATGAAATGTTGACTATGATGACAACACTGGAAACTCTGGAGGGAAATCCCTGTCGCTAAGGGAGTTATGTTTTTGGCCCTTTTGTCCATTTGTTGTTATTTAGTTCGAAGGAGGGAAATTAGTTTTGCAGTTTTTACGTAATACGTAATCCTGGTCACAATCAAACAAACAACAAACGAACGAACGGACAGAAGTGAAAACATAACCTACAAGGTCATGTGGAGTGTGGAATTATTGTTGCAGTGCAATCACCGAAGCCTATTTGCATGTTAAATCCATGCTAAGCTATAACACCAACCTCAGCCAGCAATAAAAAAAAACAACTGTTTCTCACCTCCTCCATGTTGGAAGCACGAAAAGGGAAATAGCCACAAGTTCCCAACGCCAATGATTCCACCAGTCATGGAGAGTAGATACTCCTTGTTGTTGGCCCACTTCCCCCTCGGAGGAGCCCCCTCTTCACGTGGCCCATCATCTGGACCCACTCCTGCAGCACTTGGTTCCCTGGCTTTTTCCTCTGTCATGGTCTCTCACTCTGTTGCATGCACACATAATAAACACTGGAGTGAAAATACAAGCCAGGTCTCCCAGGGTCTTTGCAGCTCTCTTATACCTTGCACTACATTTGTAGAAGCATTTCCGGTGGTGCTCATAGTTATCACAGCAGTTCACACGGAGTCTGGTTGAATCAGCTCCAGAAGAAAGAGGCTGTGACGAAACCAACCAAGCTGCAACATGCAATTCACTGCTAAGACATTGTAATACATTATTAAAAAAATGTCTATCCTCTGACACAAAGAGAAGAAGGACTCACCCGTGCAGCTTGCAGCTTGCAGCGTGCTCCCTCAATGGAATTCGACTGAGTTAACTTTGAAAAAAGAAAAAAAAAGATTTGTAAAGAGGGAGTGTCGTGCCGTCTGTGACACACACACACACACACACACACACACACACACACACACACACACACACACACACACACACACACACACACACACACACACACACTCCCACAAACATCCGCTCTGATGAGAACTGCTCCTCAGAATGAAGTAATGCTGAATAGACGTTCTCAGTTCTGTGGATTATTTTCATTAGATTATTAATCCAGACGAATTGATGTGTAAGGTTTCCAGGACATCACGTTGAATAAGCCGGCGGTTTTGTTATATATTTTGTATATATGTATATATATATACAAAAGTTTGTTTTTGTATAATGGAGTGAGAAAAGCACAATATTATACTCATTGAAAAGAAGCGAATTACATGCAAAGAAAAATAAATAAATGTACAGAAAACTGTAGTGTTCTAGTATTATCTTTATTATTTGTTTGCACATTTTAGTACAAACTTTGACAGTGTGTGTTGGTAGCAACTATCTACTGATAATTACACGCACATCTAATATACACACACACATACAAACACACACACACAAACACACACCCACAAAACGAATGGTTTTTGACCAATCGCACGTTGAGGGGATTTGCTATATTGTCGCTTTCTCTTTTCCACTGTTTAACCCATAGACTGTATATATAAATGGTAAACCAGGACAATTCCTTTGATGTGAATCATCAAAGGCGAAGAGGGATTTCGGCTGACTACTGACCGGGCCACATGTCAGTCTGCAGACAGTCATACAAGCCACTCGGATTTATCTTTATACTGTGTGTAAGTTACCATTTGCGTTTGTTGATCTGCTGGCTGTTTGTATTTGCAAGTTGTACTATTACAATAAGTAATAATAAGCTGATTATGTGATTGATGTGTGGACCCGCTCTGTGCCTGACAGAACAAACTGAGGGCAGTACCCCACCACGTACCGTACGTCACATTGACGCATTGACGTACGGCGCGTGACGAAGCAGGAAGTAAAAGTAAACAACGGATAGGGAAGTGAAAATGTCAGGCAGCGTCAGTCATCCTCCCTCGTCCCGAGTCCGTGGCTTCTCTGGTGCTTTGTTAGAAAATGCCTGAAGGCTCCGTCCCCTGATAAGGACAGGGACCCAGCAGGAGGCCGGCGGGACCCCGGTAAGACACCTGTAGAGCCGGGGAGAGTCTGGCTGCGGCTGCCGCTAATGACAAGCTAGCTGGATGTGATCACTTCCCTGCTTTTGTTTACAGGGTGAAATGTCCTCACGGCCATGGCTTAAAAACTTCACCCTGACATTAGGTGTGTGCGACGAATAACACCACAACACCATCAACCCTGTCCCCCATGTCCCCCCCCTTGTCCCCGGTCCTCGCACCTGCTTAAACTCCAGCTGCACGTCCCCGTCTAAAGAGTTTGCTCCTGCTGTTGTTGTTTCAGATGTAGCCATGTTAGCCATCAGGGCGTCAGAGGAGGAGTCCGTTGAGATGGAGGAGATGGACACCTCGGAGCCCAACTGGTGCTGGTTCTATCTGGCGGAGTGTGGCGTGTGGCACATGTTCGAGGTACGGTTCACGGGACGGGACGGGACGAGGCACCAGCACCCGGCTGCACCAGCGTTCACGTTCTGTCAAGACAACTTTATTAATAAGGCACATAGAGTCAAAAGCAGATCAGTGTGACTAACTGCTGTGAAAACTAAGAAGTGCGTTTCGAACACCTCCTGCTTCCCACTGAACACCAGCACAGCCATTGATTATGATCGATTAGGTGATTATCTGCTTCTCTGTTCGACTGCGTGCATAAACCACAGCTCGTCCAAAAGGCAGCCGCCAGACTCCCTCATCCAATCTGCTGAAACACATCATGTGACTCTGATCGTGGCTTCTTTTCGTTGTCTCCAGTTCAATTGGAAATTTATGTTTAATTATCTATTGGTAAATTTGAAGGATAAAGATAAAGTGTCCATGTAATTCAGGATGTTGTGATTCCCCCCCATCACTTTTCGAATATTTTATTCATACAAACAAAAAATAGTTATTTGTTCCTGCCCTAAATCTGAGACTAGGACTGCAACTAATAATTATTTACAGTAATTGCCCTTTATGTTGTGGATTGTATTTGAAAAAAATACCAAAATAGGAAGTAATGCAATTTTATTATCACGTTAAAACAAGTACAAGCAGCTCGGACAAACTAATGTTCACCTTTTTTGGGTGATTAATGAATAATCTAAATTGTTGCCACTTATGTAATCATTTATTTTGTCAGTTCACTACGTAATCAATCAAAAAAATCATATAAATTCTCCAAATAGACTTTAACCGATGTTCCTCCCTCTTCCTGTCAGGTTGACCCCAGTGCAGCGTGCTCTGTGACCAGTGCTCAGATCGAGCAGTGCTACAGCAGGAACCAACGCGGCGTGATGGAATTCTACACGGCCAAGTACACCTACAGGCTGGACTTTTCAGGTATGGTGATGACAGGTCCAACTTCTTTGCCTGACAATGCACTGTCAAAAGAAAATCAGACGCACAATATGCTTAATAGAGTTAAAATAGATAGATAAAAGGAGAAGTTGTGTTTGAGTTCATCTTGTTGAAGAAGTTGCCCTGATCGTTATTAAATTCCCCACCAGTGATGCGACAGATCAATGTGACGACAGGGAAGCAGCGGCCAATCAAGCGCTCCCTCCACTCTGCGACTGGCTTCAGGTAAGATTTGGAGGTTAAAGTGAACGTGCAGAAAACTTTTCATCTTCATCCTCCACAAAAGAGAGAGACGTCTGTAGGTCGCGCGATGAGGTCGGGATGCTTGACATGAAAGTTCAGGGTTCAAACATCTGTTCGCCCTCAGAATACATTAAAATTTGACCCTAAATTGCCAAGTGCCCCACTGGGAGCTTCCCTGCTGCTGACCCTCAGTTTACGTCTCTATAAAGCAAAGATGGATTTCTCCGCCAAAAGCACACATCTTAGAATGACACTGATTAAATGACATAACACAAATACACACTGCCTTTGTTTTGTTGTAACAATCTGTCACTTATTCTCTCAGGTTCATTTGTGATAATCTTGCTTTGCCCGTCCCCTGTCACTGGGAGAGAATAAACACAGACGAGCCATATCAGGTGAGTGAAGTAACACACATTTCTGTCACGTACACAATTTGTTTGGTTCACACACACAATGTTGGTTATGTGTTTGTAGCTTTTACACCTTCTGATACAGAACATCTGCAAGTTCTGACAGGAGCTTAAACAAGATGGATATTTACAACAACAATCCATTCTTTTTCAGTTGTTTACTGGTTTTGATTTAATATCTCCAGCCAAGCCTTTGACTGTGCATCTCTCCCATAACTTTGACTGTTCCACTCACGATGGATTGTGTGTCCACAGCTCATCCAGCTCGGCAGAGACACGTATGAGTTCAAAGAAGTCGCCAGATTGTACGAAAGGACAATGGACCATCCAATCAAATCCATCCAGAGGATTCAGAACCTGGACCTGTGGGAGTTCTTCTGCAGGTACACAATGGTTGTGTTGTTGTGAGCGTACCGCACAGTGTCCAGGGTGTTGAGCTTTGATGGACTAAAAGAGTACAATCAATCTGTTTTGGGACAATAAACCTTTTTACATTGAGGGGTTTCTGTTTAAAGGCAGCTTATATCTTTCATATTGTCATTGGTGAGGGTCTACATGCCTCACCACATACACCTCAACCCATGTCAGGGGATTCTTTCCTTTTCAAAAACCTTTACCTCTAAGTTTAAGTTTATAAATTAAGTCAATTACACACGTCCCTCTCTCACAATGTGGTTTAAAATTCCACTCATTCATTGACAAATGCTAACCGGTGCTCTGTGCTGTGTTCTCTATAATTTGTTCCCCCTCGAAGGAAGAAAACCCAGTTGCGAAAGGTCAAACGTATGCTGGATATCGAGGAGCGGATGTTGTTCCACGGCACCGGACACAGCAACATACAAGCGATATGCACGTTTAACTTCGACTGGCGGCTCACAGGAAGCCACGGCGACGTCTACGGCAAAGGTAAACGACTCTGCCGGGATGTGGCATCATGAAATAACCTAAAACACGCTTGTGTTTTGTTCCCTGTCAGAATCTAACATTTTACTCACTCGTCTCTCCTCCAGGGAGCTATTTTGCGCGGGATGCCAAATACTCCAGTAAATTCTGTCACACCGTGGGGAAGCACAACAACATCCTGCAGAGGCACGGACTCGCCCTGCCGATATTCCCCAGCGAGCCGCCCTACAAGACCATGTTCCTGGCCCGGGTGCTCGTCGGCGAGTACACGGACGGCCACGCCCTGTACTGCAGGCCGCCCTCCAAGGACGCCAGCTTCACCAACTTTTTCGACAGCTGCGTGGACGACAAGGCCAACCCAAAGATTTATGTCATTTTCGACAGCAATCAGATTTACCCGGAGTATCTGATTGAGTTCTACTGACACCGAACACGGACCACGTCTATTTGATTTTACAGAGGCCGGATCTCAAATCAATCGAAATATTTATGGCGCAGAGTCAGACGACGAGATGAAACGGGAAAGAAAGAAGCAGTTTAAAGGACGTTTTACTTTATCTTTCAGTCGGATCCAGTGCCTGACTGGAGCATGAGTCATCTATTAAAGTGCCTTTTGGGGGAAACTGCAGAGACAATAAAGACTTTGTGTACAGTTTGTATACTGTACAGTCTAAGATACGACAGTACCTTGTGGATAGAATGTTTCTGTTACATAAAAAAAGGATGAAATACTAAGTTAAGGTCAGTGTTTATGGCGATTGTTTTTTTTTTTACCTAAAAGGCAGAATCTGTGCTCCGCTTGTGCAAATATCTGTTGTTTAAAGTAAGAGAGGCAGCCTGTTGGTTTGGAGGTGACGTCCTGCCGCCGGCTACAGCCCTTCCATCACATCCACAGTGCCACATGTGAGCGTATTCATGTAGACATGATTCCAAATGACCAAACCAAAACCTACCACACGTTCCTGCTCACTCATGTAACATCGTTGTGTGTCATTCGGTGGCATCGACATCTGTGTGTCGCTAGTACAGAGTATAACGTACAAACGGTTTTATTTTTACTTTGTTTTTAGTCATAAAAACACTTCTACCTCTGATTCCTTTTTTTTCTTTTTTTTACCCATGCATCAGTGCACTTTCCCCCCTTTCCATGAAAGGTTTTTGTAATTGTGTCACAATGACATAAAGTTGTGATGTCATGCACACTCGTTGTCCTCTCCTCTCAGCAACAAGTGCCAGTGACGATTGAATATGGTAAAAAAAGAAAAAAGACAAGTTCCCGAGATCAGTTTTTCGCATCGCGTTGTGTGACATCATCATCTTTCTTTGAGGGTCGAGCAGGAAATCTTTGCACCCGGTGTAAATGTATTTAAGAAAAGATACCACAGCCAGCACATGTATAGTACTCTAAAGAAAAATAACCACACAATGTAATGTTGCTTCGCTCTGTGTATTTGTTGAGAACCTTGTATGATTGTGTGAGTTGTCGAACAGCTGGAATAATAAACAGGTTCAGATTGTACGTTTACTGAAACAGTTTGAGAAAAGCTACAGCATTTTCCTTATTGTAATTGCAGGAAAGTGACATCTTCAGTCTTTACACTAAACGCTGTGTGAGTGAGGCTACATGTGTGTCTGTAATTTGCACATGTTTGAACTAATAAACTTTTCAGCATTAAAATACAAATGATATATTTCTTGTGTAATGTTTTTTCGTAGACGACCGATTGTCACATGCTCGTGTTTAAAAGCCAAGTTATCATTTTACACTCACTATGGTGTGTTACTTAAGAATGTAAAAGCACAAATAACTTGACAATATTTATAATATACTCAAGTAAAAGGAAGTATCGCATTAACTTCTCTACTTGAGTTAAATTAAGTACTTGAAAGTGAAAGTAAGTATTACAAGTACTTGCTGAGTGTAGCTGACTCTAATTAAACAGCCTTCCTTATTGTTTTCCTCACCTCTCACCTTGTTATGGATTACTTTTGAAATATATAAAAAGAAGTATAGTAGTATAAATAGTGGATTAAAAGTGGAAAGTACCCGGAAATAAATCTACTTTATTAAAGAAAAGATACATGAAAAACATACTGAAGTCCACTAATGAAGTAAATTTACTGGTATTAATATCATATTAACACGATACTTACAATTAAATACAGCAATATTTATATTATATCATATTACAATTGTCCTTGTTTTTGTCACTGTTCTTGTTCAAATTGATCAGAAGAAGGAAACGTATGGAACTGTACTTCAGGGATGAGTCCAGCAGAGGTCCCTGCTCGCACGTGTAACAGATGAGGAACAGCAGTGGACCTCCTGGTCAGCTGTGGCTGCTCCTCATCGTGTGAAGGGGTTTTTCAATCTAAAGGCAGGTTTTTGTCGTTATTCCTGCATAAGCCTCCTGCAGAGTGAGGCTGCAGCTCATCAGGATCAGGTTTAAAGAAACTCAGCTCGTGTCTTTACCAACATTATTATTACTTCACTCATTCAAGCCGTATGCATGTTACTGTAATGAAAACCTATAGTGACATATAAATGAAATAAATTGTTTTTTTTTCGGTTAGAAATCTTACATTACACATATTTTGTCAAAAAGTCCAGTTGGAGAGGACTTTATTTGACATGAAGAGACATTTGAAATTAAACCCCTGGTTGGTAAAGCCTGCAGAGACCCTGAGTGAGGGCTATGGCTGAGGGGTAGGTCGGTTGTCCACCTACTAGAAGGTAGGCGGTTCGATCCCAGTATCCTTGAGCAAGATGCCCCAAATTGCGCATTTTAGAAAAAAGTGCTGCCCATAGATGCATTGTATGAATATACATATATATATATAAATACAAACCATTAACCATAATGGTTCCATTCTAGTCTTTGCTGATGTGACAATATGTCAAGAGCAAAAACGTCATTAACCACATTCATTTATCTTGCCCTCCCTCCACCCTCCTCTTTCTTTCATCCCTGATGAGTTTGCATCCCCGACATTAGCATCCCTCCATCCCAGACGACTTCAGCACACACACACATACTATGTGCTCGTTTCACATTATGTGGGTTAATTTGTTTTATTTTTATTGCTCTGATATTGGTATTTTCATTTCAGACTGAGCTGTTTTCCAGATCCAGGCCATCATCTCTCAGTGAACTATTTCAGATGATTTAATTGCTCCTGAGGGTGAGATGGACAGATTCAGCGATGAGTCGAGCAGATGGTGTTTAAAGAGTTTCAGAGCTTTCTGTGCATAACAAACACAGCTTCTAATCGGTTATTATTATTATAACGTGAGACTGTATACGTCTCGGGAGATGTTCGCTGAGTTCTACTTTGAAATGTTTGAAACTGGGGCTGTGAGTTCTCACGCGTCGATAAGTGAGTCGAGTTTGAAGTCTAGAGTGTGTGAAGTCTAATTTGTGGAGCACTGTGTGTGTGTGTGTGTGTGGGGGGGGGGGGGGGTAAAAAACGTCTATACAGTAACAATATTTCAAAATTGAAATAACATTGTATGACATCAGCCGGGTGAGAGCAAAAAATCACGTTTTTTATTATGGAAAAGGTTTCATTGTTCTTTACAAAACACGGCACATTTTTTTCCGCTACAGGTTTATTCTATAATTTAACCAAATAATCACGAACGATCATCAAAAAAGTTCTACGATCATCGTAAGAGGCTCTCTCTGTGTCACCCACTCATTGTGTGACAGGAACCACAACCTGACGTCCCTGAGCAGAGAGAAAAAAAACAAACATTTTAACGTCATGTTGCCTCGGAGGAATGAGAGAGATGATTTCTTTCTAATGTGACGGACAAACAGCACAGTGTTGGGGCTCTTACACATAAAATAACACATATTAATAAATTAAATTGAATCACAGGAAATGAAACATCTTCGCTCGACACAACAACACACAAGTGACGACAGTTCTTTGCTTGGCACGAGAGGCGTAAAAGACTCAGGGTAAGATTTGGCACCGAGGAGGAATTTTTATTAACAATCCTTATTATTATTTTTTTTCATTTTTACAGTCATAAGCTTTTGAAATGCGCCTGGTGAGAAAAACATCTTCAGATGAGTTATTTTACTGTGTGTACAATAGAGCAGTGTTGTTAGAGGGCGGTACCTGAAGATGTCTGGCACGATTTGAATGTTAAGTATTCGGGAAAAGTTCAAGGCTCGATCACCCTGAGAGGAATTAGTCAGAGGTTTTATTTTGAAATTCTTTCATCCACAGATTTCACTCCTTTGATGTTGTCAGACTCACAATTGACAGTTTATCAAAGGGAAAAATCTTCATCTTCCTTCTAACCTTTTCCAATACCTGGTGCCTACATTACCCACAATGCACCTCAGACCGCCAAAAGCTCTGTAGGATATTCATTTGTGTCATGCTAACAATGGCTAACGTAGCCTTAAGCTGCAAGATAAAGAGCGCGCTGCCGACATCAGATTCACAGATCGCTTCAACTCCGTCTGGAGCCACACAAGACTTTATACTTTTTTAGTTCAAGTAAGTAGATGGTTTTCCCAAAATCTATTAGCAGACTTTGATGCGTGAAATTCAGAGGAGTTCCCCTTTAAGACGAACCAGCCTATGATCGTCTTTCATCCGTCATTGCCAACAACTTCAAAACCCACTGTGTGGAATCGATTTAAATACGTTTGCTACATCCTCACTCAAATTAAGTGCTCGAAAACAGACCCAGGATGGTAATTATCGTGGAAGAATAATTATCAGCTCATGTTTAATTTGAGACCTTTGATCTCAAGGTATTTCTCTTTTTTGGACTTTGAGTTCGGTATTTAATTTAACAACTAAGCATCACATTATACAATTTGTACAAAAGAGGACATTAGTTTTAGTAGTTTGAGCCGACGCATGTTTTCAGGAAGAGCCCGCCCTCTTGAATCATCAAATAGCTTCCGACAGAATCATGTCCTTCATCCCGTCCTGCTTCAGCCTCTGCAGGACGCTCCACGTCATCGTTTACAGAACAGTGCAGCAGCTCTCTCAAGTTCACGGGTCGCCCTTCTGCGTCCCGAGCTTAGTCCTCAGCCCCTGCCTGTCCATGATGTTCCACAGCTTGCGCAGGTTGGACTGGGTGATGGTGTCATCGGGTTTGAGCTGGAGCGCCCGCAGGTAGTTGGCCTCCGCTTCGGGGAGCTTGCCGTTCAGGTGGAGGATGGCGCCGAGGTTCATCAGAGCCGCCGGGTACTGAGAGAAGGGGGGGGGGGGGGGGGGGGGAAACGGTACAGACGTTGTGAGACAGGAGATGAGGTGTGTTTCGTGGCAACAACGTCAAACTTGAAAATCCAATTTGCATTCATTTCCAGCCTCATCACAATCTCACAGTATAGTAGCAGACGTGCGTTCTTCGACAGCTCTGCAGTGAACAAACAGGAAGCTACAGATTGTGCGTGGGCGAGTGTGAAGTGTTTATCGATGTGAATTTCGAGGTGTGTTTCTTTGAGCCCCTCTTTAATAAAAAAAAAAACACCATCTGGCCTGGAATAGTGTACCAGCAATGACAAGCTGCAAAAATCCAGGTCACAGATCTGATTCCCAGTGAGCCATAACTAACAAACACACCCAAATCTCAACCCTCTTCAAAAGAGTCATCTGCACCTCATCCCCTCCCCTCCCCCCCCTCCCACCGGCCTGGCCTCGCTCCCAGCCCTGCGTCCTCGCATGCATGACATATGGTTAGCAACTTGGCAACTGGTTCACAGAGTTCTCCGCAAAAACACGAGCGTTCATCTCCTCTTAACCCGGCGAGTTCTCTCGACCACATTCCACGTCTAAGGCAGCATTTAAAGACGGCTCTCTGGCAGTGGCCTGTTTGGAATGATTCAAGAGGAGGCTGGAGACGTAATGAATGAACGCAGTCAGAGTCAGAGTGAGAGGAGCTGCAGCTCAGCTCCATCGCTCCTACTTCTCACCTGGTGCAACACACGACTGTATTGAGATTGTGTTGCATTGCTCCTTCATCTGCTTTTATTCGTTCTTCCCACTGCAGAGCTCCATGAGCGGCAGAGAGACACACAAAGCCAGATGAATGACGTTGCCATTCTTCTTTTTAAACAACTAGTTGAAGAGCAATATACACTCTGGGCTGAATCCCAGTGAGAGGGATCAGGGAACAGGGAGCTGTGTTCACACGTGTGCTGTGTAGATAAGAAAGCAGCTACAGGTTTGTCGTTCGTTTTCTGTGTCTCTGATTTGATGGAGACAGTTTCCCTCTGAGGTCGAGTCTCTCTCGCTGTAATAAAACCTCAGAGTGATGAAACGCATGTAAACTCTTCATCCTCAGAAGTTAGATATGGGAATTATTGTCTTTACAAAACAAGATACCTGCATTGAATCACTTTTTAATATATCGGGGGAAATTAAGGAGGAGCCAAAGTGAAAGGATTGAGTCTTGAGCTCATCATATAATCGGTTTTTCATTCCCAGGAATAGAAACTGTTTACTCATTCTCCACAATGAGTGAACAGCTTCTATTCTGCTCACAGCTCAGCACTATACGAGGGATCAACCTCTATGTGAGCGCTGTAAATAAAGCAATTCACCCTGTGTGTGTGTAAAATTAAGTATTTTCTCGGGAGGCACATGAGTATTGCTTTTCTGAGCACGCGTGACGAGCGCTGGATCTTTCATCACCTGAGAGCTGCTGGATTCAGTTGATATTGGAGAGGCTTTCATTCACTAAGCAGGCGTGAGACAAGAGACGCTAATGATAAGAGAAACCGTCCGAGGGTCTGAATGCTAAATGATGACGGACTTTTTCAAACTAGAATTTAGAGTCTGTGATTTCCAAATTGAAATGTACAACCATGTTTTGAGAAAATTGAAGAGTAGCCTCGTTCATTTGGAGAAAATACAAAGAAGCATGTAACTGAAAGTGAAACGCTGAAAGTTTCGGATAAGTGGCTAAATTCTGAAGCCCGAGTTTAGTGCGATTTGAAAACATGGTAGATTCAATTTAAATAAAATTTGGCAAATTTGTGTTCAAATTAAAACCACAATGTAGATTTTGTCACTGCAATGTTCTATACCGAGCAGAATTACAGAGCTTCTGAGTTTTGTGTCGATTGCTGAACAGACCTCTGTAATAGTCAATATGTTATATACATATTGATTATATTGACTGCAGATAAACCAGGTAGGATGAACGCAATGTTTTCTAACTTGACCATAGAGCTAAGAAAGTGTTAATATATTGTAGAACTGAGGAGAAATAAATGTGAAGCAACCAGGCAGGTTTCGAACAGGCTCTGCACTGGTCGGGTTAATAACAGTTTGAAACAAATTAAAATGAACACAATTGGATAATGATATGTGGGGGTGCTTGAGTTCGTCTGACAGGACTGTGGAGTTAAACCAGACCCCCCCCAAAAAAACCCACTGCTCTTACAGGGTGAGGCGACATAACCCTGGTTCCTCCAGTGCAGGGCATGAGGAAGAAAATCTAAACCCTCTCTCGCCGACATGACAAATGAGGGCAGGAAGCTGCTCCTCAGCCTGGTCTGAAAACACAGAGGTTTCTGTGACTCTAAATTACCGCTCCCCGACTGGTCCACGCAGCCCTTTCCCTTTCAAAATGACTGATTCGCATGAGGCAGAAATACGATACAGTGGCCCCCGACTTCCTCGGCCGCATCTGTTGACTTCCAGAGACACGATACGGCACACGCACGGCTCCGTCTGTTTCACCGCGGCGCGATGGTCACGAGTGGGCTCGGTGAATTCCAGAATCAGACGGCAGGAAACTCTGGAGTCGTTTCTCTTCAGGAAGCACTTCGAGACGCGACGACCTTATGCAGAGTTTCCATTTTCTGTTTGCCAGGATCAACAGTGCCATGACAGTGCTACTGCCTGATGTCAGGATGATGGGTAATAAGCCGTGTGTTGTAAATTGGATTTAAGGTGCAGGTTTCCGTGAGAAATGCTAACAGGCCAACCAACCCCCCGATACTTACGTCTGGTCTGAGGCGGGCGGCGCGCTCGTACTGTTTCTCCGCGGCCTCATTGAGACTGGCCTGTCTGAGGAGAGAGAAGAACAGTGGGAGAGTCGATACTCACACAAGTATTCAACAGTTTTTTCTTTGTTTCTCTCAAAGCAAAAACACAGACTTGAGTTTATTCAGAGACTGATATGACTAATACTCTGTAGCACAAGCTTGTAAAATACTTTTAAACAGCGTTCTGTGTCAAGCGAGTAGTTTCTTTAATGAGTAGCTACAGTAGCTGTGTCATAAATGTCTGATTTGGCCGCATCGTTTCACCACATTAAGCAACAGTTAATCTCCTCCCTATATATATGATTTTATCCAAGGAGCGAATGAGCCAGACTTTCATAGTCATCATCTTTAAGTGACCTTCCTTGGTTTCGTGTAGTGAAGTGATACAGAGTCATTAAACGACTGATAAAGAATTGTAATATAAGGCATCATCCATTAGGAGGAGAAAAGGAGGGAAGTGTCTTCCTTGTGATTCTTTCATTTTCTGAAAAGAACAATGCATTAGAATTATCCCTAAACCGTCATGAATCGATTTTTTCTTTTGATTGGACTTTGGTTTTCTATTTCTGGATTTAAATCTCAGCTGTTTGCACTTGGAGTTGATTATTTCCTGTTTTACTTTGAAGCTCATTTCCTTGTGCGCCTCTCTAACTTGATGTCTCTGTTTTCCCTCCTTCCTGACTGTCCTCACCTGCTCTAATGAGGCACATCTGAGTTTCAGGATCTCCGCCCACTTCCTGCTTCTCTCTCTCTCTCCTCTTCCTGTTCATCTGTGAAATTACCTCAAGCTTGAATTTGGCTGGTTTCCTTCTTTTTACTTATTGTGCATTGTCTATAGCCTCCTCAGCATTATGTCTGCTTGTGAGTAAAACCATTTCTATTTGCATGATATCTACAAAAACATGTTATCATCCTAATTATGACCATCAGTGTAAAAAATGTGCATTTAAAACAAACCAATTAGATTCCTAGTTCACTTTTATCAGCAGCTTTAACTTTAAATCCAGCCAATGACATTACACAGTGACTTCAGAAGCTGAAAAATATGTGGAGCAACTGACTCGGACGTTTGCGTTCACACATCCAGCCCCTCTGGAAAAAAACGGGTCTAAAAGTAGCTTCAGTGTCAATATCCAGTCGGACTCGAACACAGCAGAATGATCTGTCCTTTAGATTTACTCTGACGTGTCCAAAAGACAACTTCGGCCAAAGCCTGAGACTTTTAACTTTTTTTTTTTTAACAAATCCTCTGCGGTGTTGCTTTTATGGTGGAGGCTTGAGAGCAGTGATGACTTTTCCAGACATGTGGAGCGAAAAGGAATCGAGGCACGGTGCTCCAGTGATTCCTTCAGCTGCTGCGAGTAAAGGACGTTCCCACTCTCTTTCTGACACCTTCTTTAAGACTCGTGCGCTGTGTGTGTGCACGTGCTTGCCAAACTTTAAGGGGGAATTCTCCAGTGGCTTCTTTACAAGCCCTGGACTGAAACAGCACCGTGATGGACTGAAACTGCAGGGCTGTTTATACATGTAATACATAATAGCTTTATGGCAGCTATTTCCATCCATAGAGAGGAGGTTTACTATCCTCTACCCTCACGCTGGTATAACTCATATATAAAAAGCTGTTTACTTAATGGCAGTGGTACAGAGTAAACCCACAAATGGTGAAGCAGCACAGCAGCAAACGTTGGCTTTTCAACAACCTCATTTCTCGAAGGAAAAAAAGAGTTTATTCCATTTTTCCGAACCGTTTGCTTTTTTTCCAGTGGGGGGGGGGAAACTCCATTTGTAAGTTTAACCAACCTGAGCATGTGAGCAGCACTGAAGACCACATCAAACTCTGAGTTGTCCAGCTCCGCCGCTCTCTCTGCCATCTGGGCGGCCTCGCCAAGTCGGGACTGCTCCAGTAGAAACTGACCTGCAGGGGGGGGGGCGGCAGAAGAAGGTCTTAAACTTAACAACGTGTAGAATTTTCTTTTTTTGCTAGTTACTTTAGCGATGGGAATGCTAACCTGTTGATTTGTTTCTTAGCTTGCAGTTTGGTGCAGACAGAAATATCTCAGTATTAGACCCAGAATGTATATAAAGATGGCCGACATGACAGCTTCCCAGAAGTGAAGCCAAAACATTCGGATGGCCCCCTTGTGGCTGGCTACAGCACATACACCTCAACAACTCGATGTCAGCAGATTGGACATGGACGAGCTAAATGTAAATGTAATTAATTTGTTTGATGCTTTAAAACGGAGGTTAAAAAACAGAATGAAACGTCATGATTTACAGCTGAGACTGACTCCCGATTGGTCGAGCGGTACTATCGTTGGGACCTCAGTACTGCAGCTCCGCTCTACGACCCCTACTGTGCAGGATCTGACGTTGTGTTGTGGCAAACTGTTAGAAGTGGTATTGACAGAGCAAGAAAGACGGTGAATGAAGCAGTGACAGGTGAAGATGGAAACTGACGGGGGAAACAAAGGATGATGAATGGAGGCGGTGAAAGACACAGGTGCCACAGGAAATGCAAAGAAAGCGAGGGAGAACTGAGCGGCGAACGAGTTGAAGGCTGCCTCAGTCTCGGCCGCAGATGTTACTTAGTGTAGGAAGAGATGAAGGTGCATTGAGACGTGCGTCCGTTTGCTGAAAGCTTTGAAAACAACTATTTAGAATCAGGTCTGTTTGAATTAAAACACGTCTCTGTGAACAATGGCAGGAAACGGGGCCTTGCCGTAGCAATCACCCTCTGTGTCCTCACTTCCTCGCCCTCCCTCATATGTGTGTGCGTGCTTGTGTGTGTGTGTGTGTCCGCCGTGTGATTATGTGGACAGATACCATCGCTCCTTACACACTCGCACCCGGAGCTCATCCAGTGAACCCAGGTTAACTAAACCAGCCAGATCTGAGATAAAAAGGCGAAGGACCAAACCAAATAAACATCACCTGTAGCAAGAAGCTACAAAATAATGGTTAAAAAAAAGAGAAAACAGGCGGTTAAAGGGGTAAGAAGGGGAAGCAGCTTGGTCCAAAGACAGCAAACGCAACCCCCCCCCGCAAGGGACCAGATTAACCAAAACCCCCGAGATATGGCAGCGCAGAGAAAGCACCCGCAGGAACGGAGAGAGATACAGAGTGGGGAGAAACGGGACGGGCGCACAATGGGGCTTTCAGCGAGACGGGGCAGCTTTCAATTCCTATGAATATCTCGGAGATAGCGACATGCAGCGGCAACAAGCGTCTTCCTCCGCACTGATATGACATTCAGTATTAACAACGCGGCAGGAGGACGGCGTTATCCTGTTTCACTCCGTGTTACAAACAGCAAACTGTGTCTCCTCCCTCAGATAAACACACTACACGTCTGTTTGTTATGTGTGTTTGCACCGTCTGCGAGGCCTCACACTCCCAGCACTCACAACACTAAGTTTAAGAGCGGGGGAGTTAACGTAATGAATTTTTGGAAAATATAAACAGTGAGGGAGTCGACACTTCAAAAATGATTAGGACCTTTTGATTCTTTCCAAAATCCTCATCAGGTTAAATGTCAAATTGACTGTATTTTGACCAGAGCCCAACTGATATGGATTTTTAATTAAGTGGCCAATACAAATATTCGGGAGTAAAAATGTTGGAAGTTGTTTTTTTTAATTGGCAATGATTAAACACTTTAAATTCAAAATAAATTATATTCTATAGTTCAACCACAAACGTAACCCATCATTTATTGTAAATAATAAGATAACAAACTTTTTTCTATGTAAATAACCATGAACACACATCTTCTCTTCTTGCAAACTGATGTCTTCTTAATATCGGAAGTCACCCTTTCACCTTATTCATCGTAACTTGGTGGAAGGATGTGGTGTGGGTCAAAACTTATGAATTTAAATGTTCGGTGCGGATCGAGATCAGGTGGCAAATTCCTTTTTTTTAACATTGGGAGGAAAATACAGATGCCTCTTTCTTCAAATGTCTCCTGTGGTTGACAGAGCAAAGCGATTTGAATTCATTTCCTACTTTTCCACCAAAACATGCCAGAGGGCTTCTCATCCAAAACTCTTGCATTTCCATGTTCTTCTCAGAGAATAACTCATGAATCTTGATTAAAAAAAATCTGTCATGTACAGGGGCCTGATATCAATGTAAGTGTTTATGGTCTGGGGGCCGTGGGACCTTGTTGGATGAATGCAACCCCCCAAGTGTTTCTAGTTATTTCTCCCTTGTGATGAGTGGTGTGTGGTTGTGTGTGTGTCTCTCTCCCTCTCCCCTACACCTTCACTCCCTCCTCACCTGTGAATCATCACAATCAAACACACCTAGCTACCGTTCACCAATCAATCCGGCTTCAAGAAGCCTGCACCGGCTGCCAGTCTCTGCCCGAGTATTACCAGGAACATATGGTTAAACTAGTGTGGCTGTTGTGACATGTTTTAGCAGAAAAGTAGGATATTTACTTCAAATTTATATTGTCTTTGCTCTGCCATCTGCAGTAGACATGAAGGCTTTACAGTGTCTGGTAGTAAATGGTTCTCACCATAGTGCATGTAGCAGGTTCCTTTTGTCGGGTCCAGTTGAATCGCTCTCAGAAAATACTTCTCTGCTTCTGTCTTCTGCCCCTAAAGGAAAAAGATGGAATTAATTGTTTGTACTTGGGATTTTACAATGGGAAGAGAGATTGAGGAAAACATGTAGCAAATATCAGAGGTCGGAATCGAACCCTCGGCTGCTGCACGAGGACTCGGGCCTCCGTAATGTGACATGGATTCACTTTCAAAAGAAAGAGGGGCGGGTCAAAGCTGTCGTACATAAGAAAAATGCTCAGAGATTCTGGGAAAAACACGTCGGGGGTGAACCACAGCCCCAGTCTTCAGTTTGACCTGGCCTCCCCACGTCGAGTATCGGGGATTGACTCCGACAGGACGGCCAAAACTCCAGCTGATGAAGTGATTCAATAAGGAAGCAGAGTAATTGCATTATAAGCCGGTCCACTGGCCCGTTGTCCGGGGTCCGTCCAATCTCCTGTTCCCTAGAACCTGTTGTAGTAGCAGAGGGGGGGGGGGTGTCTGTGTGTGAGAGAGTCAGGGGCCGGCGAGGATCCGGAGCCCCGAGCCCTGAGGGAGCAGCAGCAGATGTCCGGCCACACCGGGTGACTCGGATCTGAACCTGTGCTCTAGGTGTGCGTGTGTGTCTGTATCTTCGAATCTTTCAAACAAAGGGAGGAAATGATCAGAACGAAGCCCTAAAGCCCGCAGCTGCGTGTGCGTCAGAGCGAAAGGGCGCCGCACGGGGGTCGTGTCTTCGACTCGGTCCCCGAGGCCGCGGAAGGAAAGGGGTCAAACGTCTCCGCAGAGGTCGCGGGGGGGCACACAGCTCGGCTCCAGCGTGTAAACTTGACTCAGCTGTGAACACATCTGTTGTCCCATGAATGTGTATGTGTTTTTTGTGGGACGGAAGAAGTGGTGTGAGGAGAGGAAGAGAGAGTTTGTCTGCAGTTATAAAAAAAAACAGCGCGAGTGTAAGGTTCTGGAAGAGCCGGAGCAAACTTCGGCGTCCTTGATGTTCACCAACGCTCTGCTATAAATACAGATACACACAAAACAGCGGGGGACAGACAAATTATCTGGAAGTCGTCCAATCACAGAGAGACATGTACACCAGACAAACTCCCCGTGTCTGCGACCTTCAGACATCAGAAGCTCAGATACCTGTTTTTTCTTTAAGCTCTTTGGCATCAGTCCTGGATCAGGCCCAATTCAAGGTCACCCACGTAAGAGCATTTGGACTTTTCCACATATGAAGAAGGCAGCAGGAGACTTTTGGGGGTCAGACGTGTTCACAACAGGGAAATGTCCTGAAACTTTACATTTTTCATGACAAGGAAAATGTCTTGATTTCAATGCATGTCTGAAAGCAGGTATTGTGGCCACGGATGCTAGAGGTCAAACACTTCAATTCGTTAAATGGATTACGATTCCCTCTTGACATCGGATGAAAGGAGGAGTGTGTGTTTGTCGTGCACCTTTTCACAGTCAGACGGTCATGCCTCATAAGAATTATCACACTTCTCCAGGCTCTGCCGAGGAATCAATAGGAGGAGATTTGCCTTTTCTGCAGAGTCCCATAAGTCACTGAATATGTATTATTCATCACACCGCTCAGCCTCCTCACGTCCCATTTAATTACACTCAGCCAGGTAGTTAACCGCTGCAGTCGTTAGGAAGACAATGCTTCGTCTTCCTCAGTGTGTGTCTGTGTGTGTGTCTGTGTGTGTGTGTGTTATCGGACTTACAATGATGGACAGGAGTTTGCCGTAGGTGAGGTGGGCGGGGATGTGGTCAGGCTTGGCCCTGAGGGACTCCCTGTACCAGTGGCCTGCTTCCTCCAGCCTGTTCAGCCTCATGTAGGCCTCTCCTGAAACACGTCACACACCAGAGGTTACATTTCTTTGGCCATGGGATTATGCAAAAAAAATAACAAAATAATCATTTTCTTTCACACTGTTTTTAATCAGATGTTCTCTTTACCATTTTCCGCAATTTCCCAGAGAATAATTCATGGATCTTGATGAGAAAGCTATTCTTCCACAAAGGAGATCATGCCTCCCTGATAGTCATTGTTTTTGGCTAAATCACAAGTCTTGATTGAATCACTGTTATCAGCGGAATGTGTTCCACTGACCTACGCCAAGGAGATTAGGAATTTGTCTGCATTTGTTTGTCTGTCTGTAAATTAGCGGTTATGTAAAAAGTACTTATTGGATTTCCACGGAACTTGGTGGAAGGATGTGTTGCGGGTGAGGAAAGAGCCGATTTCATTGTTGGTGCTAATCCTTCATCCCCCCCCCCTCTACACACTTTTTTTTCAACATTATGAGGCGATATTCAAAATTCTTGTTGATTCCTCCGAGAATACTTAATGGATCTTGATGAAAACAATCAGGGGGCACTGACGTCAGATTAACAGAACCCCTGCCCTGTCTCCATCTGACCGAACACACTTCCTGCTCTCCCCCCCCTCCCCCCTTGAATCTCAGCTCTGCCATCAGGACGAGCTTCTCATAATATAATTAGTGTTACAATAACAAGTAGACTGACGTGGTTTATTACACGGATTAGTTTCAAGAGGACACAAAGTCAATCCACGCATTCACAAGCCACAGGCCTGAGACTCGACAGGTGGCTGGAGTCGTCGGAAGGTTTTGTTTGGCAACAAGTTTGATGTCATTTTGTTAAATTAATTTAATGGAAGAGCAAAATCCAAAAGGGAAACACGTGAGATTCAACACTGAAGCCCAACTTGACCCAGGAGTAAGCTGTTTATTTATCTTGCAAAAGTGAATAATATTATATTTGCCATATGGATGTGTTACATCATCAGACCACATTCAAACAAAGCAATGGACTTTTTACCCACTTATTACAGCTGGTGTGTTTTAAATAAAGATTCAGGGTGAAACAGGCTCCAACAGTAACTTACCCATCATGTTAAAAAGGCTGTGTGGTGCAAACTGTTTGGGCATTTTCTGCACCGCTTCCCTATAAACAGACAGAGCCTCCTGCAGTGGAGCAAAAATAAAAGAAAGTTAAATTAGCAAGTGCAGTTTTGGGTTTTGAATCGGCAGAATACAGGCAAATTCTAGTCCTCCTCCGGTCCTTCTAACTCACGAGAGACACTGACCTCCTGCTGGCCCTGCTCGTGCAGCAGCTTCCCCAGGTTGTACAGGCAGCTGGTGACGGAGCTCTTGTGGGCGTGCGGGTCCTTCAGGTTCTCGTCTGGGATTTCGGCACAAGTGAGGAAGGTGCGTTTGGCCTCTTCCAGGTTGCCCTGGTTCATCAGGATGATTCCCGTGTTCAAATACGCCGCTAAGGGAGAGAAAGCGGGGGGGGAAACGCAGTGTCACAACCTCCCGTCTCTTACAGATCTAGAACGACAAGTCCACAACTTTCTCTCGCTGTTACAGGTTTGTTAGAACAGGTCATTTTTTACTGGATTCATGCACATCTCACATTTCTATCTGCCAAGGTGGTTATGTTTTTGTCTCGTTTGTTTCTTAATAAGGGTTAGGGTTTCTTAGCAAAAACTACGAAACCGATTTCCATGAAATTTGGTGGAGGGTTGGGAGTGACCCAAGGATGTGGATCCAGGATTATTTTTTATTCAGTTTCTCAAATGTTTTTCTGATATTTTTACCAATTTCCAGTGAATAATTCATGTTTTGAGATAAAAACATATCTGACTGGTTTAGAGGATGGATAGCAGCTTGTTTGAATTTGGTTTGGGGATGCACTAAACTAAGTGCTATTCAGGTTTTATATATATATCGATTTATATCAGTATATCCATAAAAAACCTTGTTAAAACAAGTATTTGAGAAGATTTGGGCGATGTGGAAGATATTTAAAGTCCAAAAGAGGCACGACAGAGGTCAGAGGCAGATCAAATTACCATGAGAAAAGTATAAGGAATAAAAATAAATGAGGCAAAAAGATATTAAGCTAAGCGAGCATTAAAGATAAGTTATCAACCTGTCCTCTCTCCCATGCACGACTGTCCTTGGCAAAGTAGATGACGGGCGCTGATCACACATGTGAGCGCTCGAGCGTGAGATTGAGTCTCATCATTGGCCCATCGAGCTGAAATGGCCTGAGTGTGGCCCTCTGAAACGGCCACGTGTCAATGGTACATTAGCATAGAGAGTGAAGCCCGATGGTGATCCAATAAACGATCATCAGCTCAAATGTGATTAATCCAAACGAGGACAGCAGACGTAGCGTGAGCATCTAATCGCTGACTCGACCACAAAGCGAGTTGACTCACATGCCAGTGTCGGTCGACTCCCAATGGCCAGTTTGTAATAATGCAGCGCCTCGGCAGAGCGCTCCTTCTCCTGCAGCAGCAAACCTCTGATACAGAAAGAAACACACACACAAAAATGTGAGAAACACCACAATCTACACAACAGGGGGATTTGTCTTTCCATATTAAAAAATGTAAAAGCAAAGGAAGCGTTGACCGACGTGACAGCACATCAAAGGGACGAGGGGGGATTTTGGGTGAAAGCTAAGAAATAGAAAAACACAGTATCCCTTAACCGAGAATACCAGCGCATACCCCGAACATACCAAGCCATCCATCATGTTCAAATAGAGCCTCTGTTATGAAGAATGCGAAGTTTGGTACACCGTAGCTTGGTTTCCCCCGCGCCCTGTGTTGCTCTGCCAGCTTCCTGACAACCCGTAACTTGAGAGGGAGCGGAGGAGTGGGGGAAAGAAAAAACAATGTCAGCGTGAGAGCGGGCGGGGGGGGGGGGTCCGGGTCCGTGGCGAGGGTTTGACACCTCGCGACGCAGGATTTTAAAAGCGGGCTCTCCGTTCCCCCACAGGCCCGGCAAACCACGACTGATCAAATCAACGGGAGAAGGTACAAAGAGCCACCGGGGACACACACAGGAGTTGTTTTCCCCTTGTCACGCTCTTGCATCACGTCTCGCACACTTGCTCCTCAGATCTATATTTTTGAGTTTGCCTTCATCCAAGTTTTCTCCGCCTGCCACTTGATTCCTCGTCTTCTATTTATTCCCGCCCTTTCTTGTTTTTGCCTCTGCGATCTTGAGTTGATGGACGGGAGGGATTAGAGCTCTTTTTGGTTTCGAGCAAGAAGGAGGTGAAGAGGCATCTTAAGACACTCACAGGTTGTACAGCATGTCGGCCATGTTCCCTCGGTAGTGCAGAGCGTTCCTGTACGCCTCCTCGGCCTCCGCCACCTTGCCCTGGTTCTTCAGGACGTTTCCCAAGTTTCCCCAGGCTGCAGGAGAGAAGTCAGACAAAAGTTAGACTTTCAGAGGAGAAACACAATATTGGTGTAAAACAAACAACTGCAACCTGTTATTTAAATCACAAGTCATCATTATTTACTCATGTGCACGGCTACACTGCTTAATTTCAATATATATTCTATGTTATAAACTATGGGATTACAACCCATACTGCAGCCAGCCACCAGGTGGCGATCAAGACTCTTTGGCTTTACTTTAAGGAGCTGTCATGTCGTCCATCATTATTTACAGTCTATGGCTAAAATGCAGACTGGATTGAAAACATCTGCAGTCAGGAAATACAAATGCTATCGTTGTTAGTATAATGTTATATTGAATAATAAACCTGCACTATTTACTGTTTTTGTACGCTGGGGAATGAGAGTCTGAGCTTATGTCTCACAGGGATCAGTTTTGCCTGAATATATGAAACTTTGTGCACGTTTAATATGGACACCTGACGTTGTAACATTATATATGAGACGGAAAATGTGGAAAAGCTCAACAGGTCTCCTGTAAATTACTCTTATCAAAGTCAGTTGGCCAGATCTCCAAGCAGAGATGGTAAAATCTATTATTTTCTTACCGACTTTGCCACATCGTCACATCTTTCAGGATCAGAAACGAGATCGACAACAGTGAGTTTCCGAAGACACCTTGTGTGAGGCTATGCATAATCACAAGGGTTGGGTATTGTTTGAACTCCTTAGAGAACTTTTTTCTATCCAACTAAAATAGAACAAAACTTTCAAATGAAAAAAATGGTTGAGTTTTCCTCTAAACAAAAAGTTACTTCCACACTTTTTAACAAAATGCATTGTATCTATCTTTTGCAAAGCAGATGTTTTTTAAATCATAAACCTATGGCGTTTTAAAGCGATTTAAACTCAGTGGGGATGCTTCCTCTGTTTTACATCCTTAAAACAAAACCATACGCGACTTATAAAGACATTGCTGCATAGAAACCATTGCTCTTAAACTCCACAGGGTATCTTTCTAGGTTAGGGAAGCATATGTGAACACAGTCACTGTGGGGCAGCTGTGGCTCAGGGGGTTAGAGTGGGTCGATCCCCATCTCCTCCAGTCCAAATGCCAAAGACGCCCTTGGGCAAGATACTTAACCCCAATGGCCCCTGATGGCTTTGCCGACAGCGCGAGATAGAAGAAGCGCAGAGATGTAGCGCTGAAAGAACGTGTGTGATCATGGATGAATGTGGCTTGTACAGTGAAGCTCTTTGAGAGTTCGATAAGTCGACAAAAATGCTAAATAAATAAATGGGCCTTGTTTGAAACCAGCAAGAACGTTGCTCCCCCCCAGCCCCGCTGACAGCCGGGTGTCCTCCTCTTACCTTTAGCAGGATTGACACTGATCCCAGACTTGTAGAGATTCTCCTCGTTGCTCCAGTCCCTGTTTCTCTGAACAGTTCTGAGTCCATTCAGCAGCACGAGTCCCGCACAGAGACACAACAGGACGGCCCTGCAGCCTCTAGTCCTCAGTCTCACGTACACTGTCCTGGCACCTGCAGCCACCAGCAGACAGAAGCCAATACTGGGAATGTAGAGTACCCTCTCTGCTACTACAAAACCCACGTAGAAGAATAGGTTGGTGGCAGGGATGAAGGGCAATGACAGGATGCTTAATGAAAACAGCACCAGGTTTTCCGTCGGGGGCAGGGACGTCCGCGGGGGACAGTGGTGAAGTGCGGCCAACCCGTTCAGGGTGGTGTTCGGTGGCCCCTGGTCTGTGTTATGGTTTGTGTCAGGAGCGTGATAGCCGTTCCCGTTGGTGATCAATTTCCCATTCGCGACGTGGGCCTTCCCATTGGCCGCATTCACTTTGGAGGCGGGGCCGCAGAGTCCAAACCAAGCCAGGAGGAATAGACCAACGTAAAAGGCGACAGTGTGAAGGTTCCTCCAGTCGGCCAAGGATCGGACCAAGGGCACGGCGTCCATGGACCAATCGAAGCTGAGCTTGTCGGGGCAGAGCAGGAGCCAGGCGTTGACGGCGGGCAGGTGCAGGAAGGTCAGCGTGCGGGTGAGGAGATGCGGCGAGTCGGCGGCCGGGTTGTCGGAGTTGGAGAAGTTGGGAGGCTTGTTGCCCATCCAGTAGAGACGGGCCGACAGCAGGATCACTCCCCAGGAAGCCAGCCGACCGAGACTCAGCAAAACACTGATGTTCTTTCTCTGAAAGGGACGAGAGAGGAAAAAGTCAGGCTAAAGGAAAACACCTGAATCAACATTTTCGTCCGAGGCAGCAGTTTGTCTGAGCTTCAGAGCACCTGAAGTTGTTTTCCGTTAGAGAGCTGTTTTTTGATTTCTGTCAAGTTTCTCAAAATCTGGATCTGAGCAGCAGCTCTTCTCTAAGTTTATATTAATTCTGAGTGGATCCCAAGATATTAAAACAGGCATTTCTGCTGTTGTGATCATCAGAACGAGAATTTGGGTCTGATTTATAAATCCACCATTTGAAGGAAAGAAAAAAGAAAAAACTTCCCAATTTATCATTTCAAGAAGTAATCTCTGGAATGTTTTCGATAGCTGTCTGGAGCTGAAACCGCACTCATGTACAATTATGCACTTCTCTGTGACACTGGCAAATTAAAAAAGCACAGAGCCAGAAACAACGAGGCGCTGTCGACTTGGAGCAAGTTAAATCTGACAAATTGAAACTGGTGAAAGAGACGCACTGGGATTTCGGACAGCCGTGCGCTCTAATACATGTCACTGTTTACATCAAGAAATAATAATCCTAATGGATAATGTCACATTGAAAGCGATGAAAAAGATTGTTTTGGATTTCGTTTTGCCAAGACGTCAGGAGCGTTTTATTAAGGATAACAAAGGGGAAAACTATAATAACAAATAAATCAACGTATTTCCATTTAAGTGTGAAGTGAGGATTATTTCTATCATTTCTGGTGTATTAGTAATCCTCCCTCCCTTCAGTTTCGATCTAGTTGGGGTCAACTTTGAAGTAAATATGAAGCATGAGAGCTTTTCCCTTCCTAAGTCCTTCCTCGTTGCCTGTCAGAGTTGCAGCGAGTGTGACTGGTAATCAGCTTAGGTATTGTGTTGGTATGTAGATGCTGTTTACATCTCATAAGAGCATTAATACCCGAGCATGATCGCTATGAGGTCCTCTGGCACGCAACACCTTTCACCCCGGTGTCACACGCCGGGACTGAATGGCCTCTTTTAAAAAGAGCCCTAAGCTCAAAATTATGTTAAACTCCTATTGATACATACTTGGAGTGACATGGAGAGAGCGTTTGGTGGGTTACTCAATAAAATAAAAATGTAATCTGCAGGAATATATCTTAGATTCCAACCAGCTCTCCAGGGCGTAAAGTATAATTCCTTTCATTTGCTTCACTTTGGGATGTATTTCTGCCAGTTATAGTTGCTGGGACGTGATGACATCTTTGTCCTTTGGAACTTTGGATGAAGCTTTGTTAGATTTCATGGCTGGTCTCAGCAGGGAGAGCCATGACGTTGTTTCTTTGCTTTCCTGTCTGTCCCATTTCTTCAATACCACATTTAGACATTGATACACTCTGAAATCCATTACTGCTGAAACTTAAACATTAAAAACTGATGTCACATGGGCAAAGGCTTATTGTTGGAGACGGCCTAGAGCAGTATTGACCAAAGTACAGGCTTGTTATTCATGTTCCTCTGTGTAAACATGGACAATGCATCTCCACTTCCTCTTACTATCCAGGAATGAACCCAAAATATCACAAAAACCAAACTTGGACGTAAATCAGGGTAACAACATGAACTTTTACTTCTTAGTTTAGTCCATGTCCCATCCATTAACAAGGAGGAGGTGCCATCGAGATGCTTTGGCTTCACCATCGGGGCGCCGCTATGTTGTGTATCTTTAAGCTTATTTAACTTGTGGATTAAATACAACATAACATGAGTGATGATCAGCGATGCTGCTCACTTCCCATGTTCTGGGGCCATTTATTCTGTCCGAGCACATGAACTCTGTGTGAACCGGTCCTGGGTCCGAGCTGCGTCTGCATGTTTGCATCCTCTAAGTGCTGTTTAAAGTTCCATGTATCATTACACAGCACAGAACAAGTTTATATAATAGCGGTCGAGTAATAAATGGCTTTGATATAACTGATAATCACCACCGGAGCCGCTATAACTCAGACTGTGGATCTTGTATAGCCCTACTTTTAGATGTTATCGCTCCATAGAGGTTACCCTAATATCATTCTAATTCAAATTGTGTATAATCTGCTTTATACGAATGGCCCAAAAAGGCAGATGCAATCTTTTTTGTGCAGAAAGAAAGAGCTTTTATTTGTCTCATTAGTCAAAATTTGACTGAAATACTCTCTCTTTCAGAGTAAGGTCATGTGTGCACTTCCAAGAACCATAACACCAGTTATCCGTCCCCCATAACCCATGTTGGGATTAGAATGAGAGGGTTTGCGTTGACTCGCCTGACCCCTGGCTCCAGTGCAGTGATTGATTTCTCCAGCGCTGACACGGAAAAGCTTGTTTCTTGAGCAACTTAGATGAGGTGGGAATAACAGGCACGGCTTGCTGTAGAAAGCCAGAGCCCTCTTTGAGTTTGGCACAGAGCAAGGAAGAAAACAGGATATTGATTTGGAGGCTGAAAGGTGGTGCACAAAGGATAAGAGAGTCTCTCTAACACAAAAACGGGGGGGCGCTTATTGATGGATGAGCCCATATTGCCTGTCAGCCGAGGAAACTGTCTGAGAAATCCAATTCTGCTTGGTTTCAGAAGATAAGCCAATTCCAGCAAGAGAGTAATTTGCGGTATTTATGTGAATGAGCTTCACTCTGCCCCTCGCTGCCTTGTCTAGTTCCAAATCGCTCTTTAATTGAGTTCCTGATCAATCACCCCCCCACCCACACACACACACACACACACACACACACACACACACACACACACACGCACACACACACACACACACTGCAGATGAGTCTGATTAAGCTTTTTTTTAAGCTATGTTATGATTTCACAGTCAACAGTAAACAGTGGTTTTCAAGCCAACATAACTTTTTAATAATTTAGTTTTTTAGCTTTGTGAGAAAAAACTTTTCTTACTTATGGAGATCACGATGTGCTTTGTCTGTCACTTGTTTCATTACCTCACTTGACTGCCTGAAGCCATTGTGACATTTCCAAAAAGTACATGCACTTGAAAATGTGTATCAACTAGGGTGTTGGTACCCGACAGAACCTGCTGGGACCCGGGTTGGGTTCCGAGAAAACCCTTTTAAAATAATATTTGGGCTCGGTCAAGTCGGTTGTAGAGTACCTACTTGATATTTCTACACTGCACATGCCTGTGATCAAGGAAAAACATTGGGCAGGTCGGGTTCGGACACCAGAAACAGAAAGACTGCCCGGTTCGGTTAGTTTCTGGGCCCTCACACTGGAATCAAATATTTTTCTTCTTCTTCAAACTTCTGGAAATTTGTAATGTCATATTCTAAGGTTTGGCTTGTTACAAAAGTAAAAATACACCCCTGAAAGAATCAAATTGGGGAGAGAGAGAGACAGGCCAGATTTCTCTATTTTCAGCTCCGGTGCTGTCTGGTTTAAATCGCTGAGAACTAGTTCCAGCTCCGTCCGTGGAGATTCTCAGTCATCTAAGAACATTGGAATCGAGGGCAACTGCACTCGGTCGTCGATGCTTCAAGACTTTCACCTCCAAGGGGCGTATTTAGTTTTTAAAGAATTGAATCGGTTCAGTTCCAGCTACGATTGATTGACCTTTCCCGGGATCTGTATGTATCCACGGAGCACACGGTGGCACGATTCCCAGCCAGCTGCTGGCCGTTACGTCCCGTCCGCTCCAAGCCTTTAAACCTAACACTCTTCCACATATGTATCTCCTCCACTCTGGATTCTCATTTGGAAATTCATCGTCGATTTCTGTGGCTTTCCCTCAACGACTCTTTTTTTAAAGAGTCGTCTCTCAGTTTATTATCCACTTTCTTTATTGAATCAACCCATTCTCTCACTCCCTCCGTCCCTCTCTCCCTCTTTCCACATATAAACACGCAGCGTTGAGCTCTCGGGGCTTCATCTTTTTACCGGTGCTGTTCGTTATGACTCTCTTTCACTTTATTAAACCCAGAAGTGTGTGGTCTGACTGTTGATGCTGAAGCTCGCAGTGTGTTTAAAACATGTCTGAGGAACCAGCGGGAGACGGCTGACTTCATGTGTGCACTGTTTAAAGCCGCTGAGGACTGACGCAAGACAGCAGGGGAACGGTCTTCCGGCCTTTTCCTGTAAAAGTCGTGTCCAATTTGAGTGGCTCATAACTCTCCTCAACTCTACAAGGCTGATCATACTCGGGATTTTTGTTGACTACTACCTCTTGTAATCCTTCAATTCACCTTAATGATAATTGATTCGATTTCTTCTCATGAATCTAACGAACTAACCACAGCTGCCAGCTACTCTCTGAGTTAAAGTTGCGCTGGGAGCCGACTGTGGGGCCGTTCTTTCTCACTGACATGTGCATGGAAACGTCTTTCAGCGATTTGGACACGGTGTGTTTGTGCAGCACTCATCCAGCAGTGCTCATACTTGATGCATTAAACTGGGATGAAAGGTACGACGGGGCATGCGTCCAGTTCTTTTTTTTCCAGCTCACTAATGTGCTCAGCATTCCCCCCCGACTTTACCGCAACGGCCACCAGACAGCGGCGTGTCTGGCCGTGTGAGGGCTGACTTTGATCTAGTGACCCAATTACTGCATTCTTCCCCCTCCGATGACTTTATATGAAGATGGACATCATGACAGCTCCCAAGAAAGAAATGGGACCGCCCCCTGGTGGCTGACTGCTGCACAGGTCATAAACCCAAACTCCTCCATGTTGACAAATGGGACACAGACCTTTAAAAATTTGTACGAACTTTGGATAGATGCATTTATACCTTTTCAACGACTGGATGGTGAGCAATTCGATTTCAGTCTGTCTCTGAGGTTTCTCGGAACTATTGAGACTTTAATTCAAACACATTTTTAGTTTAATTGCGTGTTTTTTGTAAACGAAGAAGTAGCATAGAACGAATTTCATGGCATAGTGCAACACGTGCTGAATTGCACATTTGACGATGAAGACTCTTGAATATTGACCTTGGCATCTTTTGAGATTGGATAGTTGTCAGAAGTTGCTGCTGCTTCATGGCATCTGCTTTGAACTCTCTGCTGATTTTCTCATGACAGTTGACGGATGCACAAATTGAGTAGAACAGACTCTTCCAGGCTTTTTGGGAGCGTTGACCACAGTAATGATAAACTCAAGCAAACCCCTTTTGACTGACTCTGACTTGGCACAGTAAGTGGTTTCAGATAGGAATAAAAACATGTTTTTCCTGAGGTACGAAAGGAATGAACTCCTGTCTAAAGACCATCCATCAGAACCAGTAACGGAGGCCATCATTTCACAGCCGAGTGCTTCTTCTCCAGGATAATTGGCACAACATTCATCGAGCCATCAGCCGGTCACACTGCGTCTGCAGCGCTCATTGAGACAAACGAGGACGAGGGCCCATAACGCTTAAAAGTGCAAACCGGAGAGGACACTGTCAGATCCCTCCATTAGTTGAGTACCTGTGGTAAAAAGCGGTCATCCGTCATTTGGCTGCAGGTGATGGAAATCTGAAGGTGTAGAAATTTGGAGGAATAGGAAGAAAGAGAAAAAGTCCTTGTTTTTCTTTGGGGAACTACATTTAATTTACACAAATCCTGATCTGATTTATCCTTAAAACCAACAAAAGAAAACTACTGTATGTCTCTGGGCTCTGTCTGAACCCTGGAGCCTGTTTGTTTCTGTGACTGACAAACTAAAAGTAGAAAGAACAAAGACATTACGTTCTTATGATCGTGGCACATACGTCTCATTTCGCTTTCTCAATAGACTGCAGAGGTAACGGCGCACCTTCCTTTGTCCCTCATCTATCACTCTCTAAATCTGCCCCTGTCCTTCGTCGTCCCATTCGGAATCTCATCTCGGCCTGGTTAGGGAGTTAATAGGATGAGAAATTGGGTCTGAGCGCATCTGTCCCTCTGTTACACAGGAGCTGATTTGCATTTCCTTATTGTTCGCGGCAGAGGCCAGATAATGTGATGAGGAGGATTTTTCATTTTGAAAGAAATGGAAAAAAAAACTGATTAGTAAAATATCGCACTCTTGTGTTGGTTCCCCGCCGCAAATGTTTGCACTCGCTCCACCTGCTATCCAATCCATCAGCGACTGATGGTGCCTCGGTGGCAGAGTCTGATACAGGAGACGCCAAGTGGTCCATTCCCAAAGTGCTTTTAGGGCTCAGTGGGTGAGGGAGACGGAGAACAGATAAAGGAAAGGAAGTGAGGGCAAAGTTTCCCTCTCTCTCTCGCTTGTTCTCACTCAATATGTGTTCCCATGCGTCCCGAGACGTCTGGCTCGTAATCGGGAAAACAATTGCCCTCGCGCCTGGCCCCCGGCACGTAACGAGCTCCCCACCAAGATAACCGTGACTGGGGCAATACGGGAGGGCATTGCCAGGGTGATAAACGAGCCAGATGTTAGTGGTAGCGGGGGGGGGCGCTGGGAGGATTGGCAGCGGGACTTTGACAGGCTGGCACAGAGATCCTGGCCAGGGTTATTGTGCCTGGGCACAGGGGTGGAGGCTGCTCGATGATATCCCCCGCTCTGCTGCATAATAAACACACGGGAGAATGGGATTTTCTGACGAGCACACAGGGCTGATGAAACCTTTCCCAGTGTAATGCAACAGACTGGAACACACAGGGCTGTGTAAAGAGGCAGATGGTGTAATGGGAAAGCCATTGTGCTGTCTTTTAATGTGAAGTTTGTTTATATCAGACCACATCCAATCTATTCACTATTTAACTTTATGTCAAGATTGTGTCTCAGGAGCGTTTGGAAATTCAACAAATATATAGTTGTCCTCATGCCACAGTAATAATAACTTTCCGTTTCCACTGTGTTTTGAATTATTATTTCGAGAGAAAACACAGAGGTAGCTTGTGATGTCGTCTTATTGCATCATACTGTTGATCTTCTCTCTGGTTTATATTTATTTTATAAATGAGTAACATCTGTTTTTCCCGCTGCCGAGATACTCTAACATGATTTACTCGATTACAATTTGAAAGACAGGTGTTGTGTTGCCTGTGCTGAGGTCTGGCGGTTGTGAAAGCACACGTGTGAGTCATTCCCCCGGCACGGAGAAGCAAACACACCACGACTCCTTTCCCTCTGCACTGTCTGATCTCTCCTGGCTGCTCGCCGCTCGCCCCTCACCGCCGGGCTGCAGATTATCGTTCTGCCAGAAAACGACTCCTGGAGAAGCTTCCTTCCCCCCCCCCCCCTCGGGTGCGGTGAAGCCTTGAACGACCGTAGGTAGAAGGATTTAGATGCAGGCAGATCGTAAATAACGCGCACACATGTTTGAAACAGGCGGAAGTTACAAGAGAATCTTCCGTAGGACAACGGTAATGTACTATTCACAATTACATCACAAAACCTTGCAACAAACAAAAGGTATTTATAGGTGTTATTCACAAGCACAGACCTCTATAAAAAGATCCCCTTGCACACACACACACACACACACACACACACACACACACACACACACACACACACACACACACACACACACACACACACACACACACACACACACACACACACACACACACACACACACACACAAACACACACACACTCAGAGCCAGACTGTCCTTGCTCCGTAAACCCAAGGGGACTTTTTATTACGCTGGTTATTGATTTTACGAGGGGCCATCATGTTGGCTTAGGAGCTGTTTCTCTAATCAAATGTGGAGAGTCTGCACGAAGAGGCTTTCCACTCAAACACTGATTCCCACAATCAGACGAGTCGCCGCACCAAGGTTGTCCTCCTCGAAAAACTGCAGTCTGGAGGAGAAAATGGAGTCCTGCGGAGATCTCCTGCAGAGAAGGCATATTGTGTGTTTTTGTGTGTGTGTGTGTGTGTTTGTGTACACTTGGACAGCTAGCTCGAGGAGTGCACTAAAGCTTCCCCCAGAGTCGGGTGTGTTATTGTTTTTCTGCTCGTACCTCTACGTCACCTCGAAATAGGGAAAACAAGTCACCCCCGAAAATAGCTTTTCCTGCCCGGAATGAACAAAACGAGGCCCAGATACTAATTTCTTCCCGAGATTTCCTTGCATTAAAGGAAACTTCCCTCCTTTGCATTCAGTTTCTTCCTGTTTGCACATGACAAATGCTTTTCATGCACAGGCCATGTGGTTTGCACAGGCGAGCAGCTTTTCTAATTACACACCTGACAAAAGCCAAACTGTTTCCACACAAACAGAATTATGTTCTTTGCGAACAAAAACGCTTAATCTGCCAGTGAGGAAGTATTAACAGCTGGCTGGGGTCTGCCTCCGAGGTAAGGAAGAGGAAACAGGAGTTGTGGAGATGCCAAGCCGAGCGACGGTGAACAAACGCAGCAGCCCTGGCAGCATGCATCCATTTACCTTTCCTAACAGGAGGAGAAGAGCCTGGCGAAGTCGGAGCCTCTGGAACACAAAGAGGTCGTACACAGCCGACACGGCCAGCACTGTCACCCCCTGCTCCTTCCACAGCATGCTGGCTGCTGCACACCACAGGCTCCCCAGCATCCAGACCCAGCACCAGGCAGCTGAGGGGCCGCCACTGGATCTCCTGGTCTCGTGGGCCCCTTGTGGTTCCCTGCGAAGTCCACAGTGTCTGGCGTAACAGAGAAGGGACAGCAGGAAAAACAAAGCGGCGCCGACGTCCGCCCTGCCCACCACACCGGACACTGCCTCGGTGTGAACCGGATGAGAAGCGAAAAGGAGACCGGCCAGCAGGCTCCACAGTCCCCCGCCCAGGAGCGGGCGGCTGAGGGCCGTGAAGAGGGCCGTGACCAGGCCATGCAGCACCACGTTCAGCAGGTGGTAGCCCCAGGGACGCAGGCCATGCAGGGTGTAGTTGAGGCGGAAGGAGAGGGTGCAGAGCGGGCGGAAGGACTTGTGGCTGCCGCTGTGTGTGAGCAGGGTGCCCCAGAAGTCATCATACAGGACGTTGGTCCACGGCGTCTCAGGGAGAAGGTCCTGGTTGGTCTTGATCGCTCGGCTGGAAGGGCAGAAAAATCAATTAGTGTTACAGCAAGGTAAAAATCATCAGGTTACAACATATTCACTATAACTCAGTATATAACTAGAATGGCATTCAGAGGGCTCATACCTCTGCCAAGGCTCAACAGACCATAATGTGCCTAAACGCACCGTGGAGGCAGATGACATTTTATTCCACAAAATAATAAACCACCCCTTTCAAATACAAGTACTCCTGTGGTCAATTGTTATTATTAAGAAGCAGCGTTTCACTCAATATAAACGTTGTAAAGTATTTTAACATATGAATCTGTACTTTTTAAATAGAATCATCCTCCTGCATCTTGACACACATATGGAAGAATGTTCTCCATCCTCCTAATGATCCCTGCCTAAGTGAAATTTAATAGACAAATGCAATGAGTACGCCAAATGTAATAAACAGACCGAAGTTATTGAAGACGCAGACATGAGCTCTCTCTCTCTCACACACACACACACACACACATACACACACACACACACACAGCATGCACATACGTCACAGTGTACCTGTGCACACACGAATGCACAGGTGGTAGCACCTCCCGTTGGCTGCTGTGGATTCTCATAATTAGTGGATCATTACATGGGCTGCATTCATACACACACACACACACACACACACACACACACACACATACAACAAATGAGCTCACCACAGGGATTAAGAGTGATGAATGGGGAGGCAGCTACAACGACTGAGCAGCCGTGTGTAGGAGAAGAAGAATCTCCCTCAAGATGTAAAGTGAAGCACAAACAAAATTGGGAATTTGATCAAAGTAAGAAATCTGGAGTTGATATTACACAGGGCCTCCCGGTCAATGATAAAAGATATATTCATATATTTGCAGATTATTTCCCTTGAATCTGAAACCGGTGCCAGGGAGGAAACCAGCACACATGAAACAAAGAAAGCAAAAAGGGAAGCAATGTGGTGAAAAGAGAGTTTTGTGTTTTCTCATTGTTCGGAGTATTTTAAACTGAATGGGTGAAATGCAAAGATATAACTACACTCAGCTGTGGGTAACTCCCCCGAGAGAGTGGACACCAGACTTGAGTAGTTACATGACACAAAAATAATTTGAAATGGCCTTAAATGTCCAGGTTACTTTTTAGAAGTTCTCTTTTTCTATAAAAAAAAGGAAACTGAAGTTCTATAAAGTGAACATCACATAATGAATCATCATCATCTCAGTTTCCAGCAGGTATCAGGCTTCTGCTGCTCTTATTAAGCCTCTAACTATAATCTTATAATTGCCCCAGGGAAATAGCTTTTCTCATCTCCATGCATTCATATTGGAAATAAAACGTAATACTGATTTTGCAACTGGAAGAATTCACATGAAGGAGTCGGAACAACAATTCGGAAACTTCAGGTACAAGCTGCCGAGTTAATGAGATTTTATCAGTTTATATTTTATTTCCGTGTAACCACATGACAGCTCGCCATACTTAGCAACCACCCCCCCGGGTTTTGATTATTATCAGCACCATTTGTGTATGTCGCAGCACACAGGGAGAAGGAAAGCGACAGGGGGGCGAGCCAAAGACTTCCTTTGTCTAGAGATTGTAACTCGGAGCTGAGAGCGTAGAGAGAGAGATTACAGCCTGTACAGTACGTAAACCAGAAAAGAGGAGGAATAATAATAAAAAATGGGCAGAAAATGGCACGTACAGTGAACCCCGCAAACCTGGCGTCAAAGTGATAATTGCTCAATGAATGATCCCTCGTTTCATTTTTTAAATGTGTTTTCCTTCCAGCCCTTTCATCGCAGGAGCTGTAGTAAATTCCTCTGTTTCCCAGGATTGTTCTACATCGGATAAAAGACGGCGTTTGTTTCTCTGGCTCCAAAGCAAAAATGGAACTCTCCCTCGTCCGATTATTTCCATGGAGCCCGCGCATGACATCATCCCGTTCACCAACCTCTTCCTCTTTTACTGTAGTTCCACCGTGAGCTGTTACTCATGAAAGGTTTTTACGATCCCGCCGCAGAGGGACTGAGGGACGGACACATGAGCAATAAACATGCAGTGAGATGTAATAATTATCAACATTGAAAGTTTTATCGCTGCTGGATTTACTTTGAGTGTGATGTCTTGAGAGAATAGAGGCTTTGCCAGTGTCCCATTACGACGAGACTCTTGTAACTTTTAACTTCACCACTAAGTTTCGGCTGAAGTGCCTGGAAATTCAAAATAAGGCCTTTTAGAAGGCGCTGCTGGGAGGCGGGGCTAAGACACGTCTACCTATCACACATAAGACGTGACAATGCACATAGGGCTGTGGCTCAGGGGTAAGAGCGGTCGTCCTCTAACCAGAAGGTCGGTTCAAATGGCGTGTGCGTGAGACGGCCAAGGGAAGAGGGCACGGAGGAGCAGGGGAGGATGGGGGACGTCTCTTAATGGAGATGTGGTGGTTAAGGGATTTAGTTTCCATATTAAATTAGAAAATAATTGCAGCCTTCCAGATTTCCATTCACGCCCCAGGTGGCCACTCACATTTGAATTGAGGGTGTTAACTCTTTCAAATACCATGATTTAAACGTCCCAAATGGTTGACTCTTAAGTTAGCATTAGCCCTGCAAAATAAAAGACTGTTTGAAACGCTAGGTGGCGTTATGAGCCATATTCAACCCATAGATACTGTTTTTATTATAAATTTGGTAAAACAAAAAAGTTGAAACCAGCAGAAATGTTGTATAGTTCAGTTCACAGCTGACAAAACACATTTAACATTCAGTATCTATTTAAAGGTTCAGTGTGTAGGATTTAGTGACATCTATAGGTGGAGCTGCATGTTACAGCTGAGTACCCCTCACCTGAACCTCCCCTTCCTGCCTGTAGGTGGCCTTCAGGCGTCATACAAATGTAATGTGTTCATTCCAGGGCAATGGAAATACAATTATTTACTCATGAAAACAACATTGTGACATATTTTCAATTCTATCACCTGCCAATAAATCAATTTCAACTAAATCTCACACACCCGGACCTTTTTTAATTATCCTCAAAATTCAAATGACATGTTTTGATGCCTTAATGACAGAATAAATCTCTCATCCACCAAAAATTGCAATTTTGGCATTTGTTTTCACCCCTCTTCTGTCCCTGGGGCAGAATAGACTCATTATCAAAATCCGAAACGTGGCTATACCGCCCCACCCACCACCACCACCACCCAACTCCCTCGTGTACCCTGGCATGACTCTGGTCTCAATACTCTCCGGTGATAAATAATTTAAATATTCAAATCAGCACCAGCCACTCATCTCCTCCCCTGTTCCTGGCCAGAACTGCACAGGATGAAAAGAATGCATTAGCCACAAGGGTTTGGGAATGGACTGAAAGTACCGGTGTGTGTGTGTGTTAGCGAAAAATGTTTGTGTGTGTGTGTGTGAGGGGCCAAAGGAATAAATAGTTACATGCAAAGTGTGCGTCTTTGTGTTTGCGAGATTGTGCACATGTGCGACGGTGTGTGTGTGTGCGTGTGTGTGAAGCGCTGACGGCTTCATTGAGGCCTGTCGCTGCAGCGCCGCAGATAGAGTGGTCTCCCGGAGAGATTGCTCTTACAGAAGGGGTGGGGGGGTTGGGGGGGGGGGGGGGGTCTTTTGTATTCAGCCTACGTATATGGGGCAGGCAGTCTGCGGGGCACTCCATTCACAATCCTCAAAGTACAGGACGGGTTTGGGTCTTTTCAGGTTTTTTTTCTTCTTCTTCTGGGGGGGGGGGGGGGGGGGGGGTAAAATCGGAGGGCTTTCCATCAGCGGCTGAAAGGAGACATTAGCAGTTGGGGATTTTTTTTTTCTTTTTTCGAGGGTCCATTTGTAAAAGGGGGAGGTCTTCTTTCACCTGTCCACTGCTTTTGATGAGAAAATTGGCTGCGTCTCAGTGTTTGGGTTTGTGTCTTTTCAATATGCTAATGCCCCACTCCATTGCCCCCCCCCCCCCCCCCCCCCCAGCAGTGATCTCACCACCAGTGATTTTCTCCTTCATGCACTGTGGCTGCCACTGGGGCCTCTTTAAGGGACCGTCAATACATGTAATGTGAAGAAAAAAATATATATAAGGAACCGGGTGACATTTTCTGTGTGTTCTGAGTGTGTGAATCAAAGATGTATTGAAATATTTCACTACTAGTTTCTACATTAATCATCGAGCAAATAGATTCCACTGAGTTATTTTGGTATACTTTTGTGGTTGTTTGTGAGGAGCAAAGCTCAGTTAAATAAAGTGATGTCAAGTTTTCCCACTCACCAAACACTTTAATCCAAATCTCACTATTGTGCTGAGGTTGTTTGCTTATGTTGCCGGGCAGCTGTGAGTCACATCTGATCAAACCACACCCCACAAATAAACATGTATTCTGTGAAACCCTTGAACAATAACTAAGGAGTTTATAAAACTTTTTAACTTTGATCACTACTGATTAAAGCAGGAGTATTTAACTAAGACTTTAACTAAAACCAATTTGATTTAAAGTTCTCCGGGTACACACATGTTCACATAACATTATGTAAACACTGTGTTCCGAAGCAATTCCTACCCACGTACAAGGAAATCAATTTAACACATATTAACAAATGAAAACGGAGGCTGCATTGTAATACCAACCAACAAAGATAACTGTGTTGTGGTTGCTTCAAATTAAAACACTAGCGAACATGATTACATCCATTAATGAGCTCAAACATGAGACGACGACATGATCGGATTATTTCACTTTTCTAATAAATCCTGCAGTGGAATCACAGCCCACTGGAGTGTATCTGTGTGTGTGTTTATATCTCTCTGCGGACATCAGTGCAAAAACATGATTGCACGCTCTCTTTTATAAAAAACCCTCTCTGGCCTCTTAATCAAATACACTAAGTTGTTTATCCAAGACTTCAGCTGCAGTTTCAATCACGTAGGCCCTGGTGATTATTCCCAGAGTCAACTCTCAAGAGGCCGAGCCGGGGAGACATCCTCTCTCTCTCTCTCTCTCTCTCTCTCTCTCTCTCTCTCTCTCTCTCTCTCTCTCTCTCTCTCTCTCTCTCTCTCTCTCTCTCTCTCTCTCTCTCTCTCTCTCTCTCTCTCTCTCTCTCTCTCTACACTTCTCCCTCTCTCATCTTATAAAAGAGTCTTAATTGCATCCCTGTAAGGTGCAGTTTACAGATTTCGGATGACACACAACTGTACCCCACTTCCTGCCTCTCTGCACTCTGACTGAATAAACACACCTTTATAAACAAAAACGACGACATTAACTGTTTGGCTAAAACAACACACTTGAGTCTGATTTGACTCTAATAAACAGGAGCCAATAAAATGCATCTCTTAATCATGACGGGCTGAATTACACTTTCTAGCCGAGAGCGTCTCCTCCTGCTCCCCGACGCCAGTAATCAGGTCTTGACATTATTGCGTAGATGTTGGTCCCCTCTTTTTTTTGCTGCTTTCTTTTCTTTTATGCCACTTGTCTCCCCACCTCATCTATCTTTATACAAGGCCCATGCTCCATGTCCCCCATCGTTCCCATTCCCTTCATTCTCCTCCTCTGTGCTCGCGTCTTTCGTCTGTCTTTACTATCTTCCTTATTATCTGTGTCTGCTTCCTCTGCTCACCAAGCTCTTCACAAGAAAACCTCGCCTGGCCGAGATCCATCACATTTCCATCTCTGAGAGCTAATTAAGCGCACAAACAGAGAGCTGCAGCAGACAGGACTTCTCCTCACACACTGCAGACGTCAACGTGAACACGCCACTGATGCTGCAGCAGTAACAGGAAAGCAGATGATTAGGACTGGATGAGGACCAAACTAATTTGTATCAGTGCAGGGGAAGCTGAGGAGGCAGAGAAGCTGCCACTGGATAATTAAAATCTGCATGAATTATCGCGTGTGTGCACTTGTAATTACATGGTAGAGAAAAATCAACAGCAAAGCCAAGTGGTCCTCTCACAAATGTCAAAAACTGCAAAAACAACAGGACCACAACAGAGAAGGAACCACATTCAAAAACATTTTAAGTCAGTCCAGGGGCAGATCCAGGAGTGGGGCCAGGGGGGCACTGGCCCCAGCTGAAATCTGATAGGCCCCTGAAGTAATATTTTTTTATATATATTAACTAGTCACTTTTAACAGTAATTATGACAATTTCCTAAGATTTTTTGAGGCCCCTTTATACAAATCTTAGATCCACCACAGAACCAATCCAAAGCCTCGACAATGCTTCTAATTGACTTGTCCCGCTATAGTAAAAAAGAAATTCATAATCTACTGACCATGAAAAGAGGCTATTGATTTCAATTTTTCTATCCAACGAACAATGCTCTGTATTGGCAGGAGGCGCTCCACCATTTATTGATCCCCCCCTCTCATTAAGATTCAGTCTCACAGTTGCTAGTTGGTGGTCAAGTGTATTAAAGAGTGTGTCAGGGTCCACATCACCTCTGTGTTAATCCAATACTAACAGGATTAGAAAGTGATCATCGAGTGCATAGTTTCTGAGACATGCACGGAGGTCGGGGGTCAAAGAGTAATCGGATTTAAGCCCGAGTGTGTGTCTGTGTGGGCTCATACACTGCACTACACAATATGTATACGATAACTTCCCAGTCCTGATAGTTGGAAGGAAAACAACAGTTCAGGGCTTTTGTTCCCCGTGAACGCCACAGCTGGTGTAGGGGGATAAAAATCCCATAAATTTCACCTCAATGGTCGGTCCAGCCGGGGACATATTGTGCTGCACCACATGAGCCGAGCCAGCACGTGGAGATCTGCTCCTTTATTCTTTTTATTTTTCGGTCACAGAGGTACCTGCCCATCCATCATGGGTTAGGGTTGAATGATCGTGCGTTAAGCCATTATACGCTTTCTGGCTGGGCCTGAGTGATTCATTCATTGGCTTGTTATCAGCCGCCGGTGTGTAGCAGCACGACGCAGGCAATGGGGAGGTGGTGATGAAAGAGTTAGGTGTTGAGAGAAGCCAGGACGTTATGAATTCAGGACTTCATGTATTTGTTCCTTCAAACCTGACCAAACCCGGGAGAAAATGATCCGAGCCCGACCCGAAACCCTACAGGCATTCTGTTTTCTTTTGTGTGTCTGAGATTTTTTCCTGGATATCCACAATCTGGCCATATTGTCACATGGGCAAGAAAAGTTACAGCCAATGTCACGAGCAATTGACTCATTATGAAAGCAGCTTCACAGCCAATACGTAAGGACAATGATAAAATATTTCCTCATTTTGTATCAACTAGTGTCTGTTTAGTTTGTGTAGCTGTAGGCTAAAGGGTCAGGAAGTGAGTATTAAGGGTGTGTTCAAACATCATACGTCAACAACACCACTGGCAGAACAATACACCCTCCACAAGTGGCCCGGCTACTTTCCCACACTCCGTCCCACGCCATAGTGGCACGAATATTAAGGGGGGTGAGAGGAAAAATACATAAATGTCCAGATAGCATTCATAAAACTCTGACACACTGCCAGTGGGCTGCTGTGACAGATTTATGCTGAGCTATGCAGAGGCTCTTCCCTTTCACGATGTGTGAGAGTGAATTTAAATTAATTTGGCAGATTCCTATGCCCAGCTCAGATGTAATTATTTGTTTCTTTCCATCATTTTTAAATGTGTGAACAGTGATAAACTGCTCAGCAGAGCCGGCCACTGAGGACACTGAGGGAAAAAGAAGGAAAAACCTGGCAAGACTCTCAATTTTTTTTTTTTCATTATAAATGTTAGTAAAAATAAACCTGAGACACATGTGGATGAAACTCACTTTGTATTCGAAGCACTATCCTACATTTGTTTATCTGCTCCTGCTCAGCTCACTGGATCTATCGTTTCATTGATTAAAAATAGCTCATCCTGCTGCTCCCACCAGTTTTCCCAAGGGTGCAGAATAACCAGTAAGAAGTTTAGGGGGAAAAGAAACAGGCAGTAAAAAGACTCATGCAGGGACTATTGTGAAAGAAACAGCAAATTACACGAAGCTATCTATTTAAAGACTTTGCAGCAACAGAAAGTACTATTATTTTTTACATGAATCATTGTTGTAAAGAGGGTGTATATGTTGTGTACACACGCATACATACAAATTGAACAGACAACAGGTGCCTGTATTTGCTATTTTTAAGCCTATGAGCTTGTTTCTGTACAGTATGCGTTGATTCTAACATACATATCTGAATTTGGATAAATAATAGCAATGCTCCATGAAGGACTGAGGATGATTGCAAACAATTGTTATCTTGCACTCACATCAATATCTGGCCCAGGCCCAATCAAGTAACACGAGTACCGGTGAAATGAACTGCAGTGATCAAAGAGCCACACTTCTGGATACGCTGTTTTAGCTTCATCAACAGAACCAACGGCTCGGCTCAGTCCTGATTGAGATAAAGTCCCCCTTCACATCCTCAGTCCGTCCCAGCAGCCAATCAGGACAGACTGATTTCTTCCGGGGGGGGCGCTATGGGCTTCAAAGAGGCAGAAACAGTCTGAGCTAAGTGTCGGGAAGTTGGCTGTCTCCCTATTGTGTCAGGCCGCGGACTCGCTTTCATGTCCTCTGTGAAGCTGGTTTCCTGATTAGCAGCGCGGCTAACTCCAAATAGACCAGAGTCGACTCATTGTGGTTGAGGTGAATGTGGGCGGTGTCAACTCAAACAGAGCTTGACCGTGACTTTAAAGATATGCAGGAATATGAATGAACTAGAAAACCTCCGCCAAGGCTGATTGTTCACTGTATCACCATATTTACACAAATTTAGATCCAATACAAATACCATGTACACAGCGATTTAATAATTTTAGTTTGTAGCCCGCTAATCCCAAACCTCAAAATGTAACAAGAACTGTGATAGACATTTTTTATCGAAATACACTTGAGTTGAGATTACATCTGAGTTTTCTTGCTAAAAGAGATTTAGATGCTAAAAGATTAAAACAATCACACCACTCTCATGTCTGTACATTTAGCTGGAGCCCCGATGCGATTAGCTCATCGTAAGACTGGGAGCAGGTGTACAAAGTTCACAAATGTCGCTAACACCTTTAAAGCTCGCTAATGAACGCATTACATTCCATTTGTTTAATCCTCACACAAACAAACAAGAAGTGAATGTAAACAGAAGTGATTTTTGCAGGGAGATAGCAGCTACCTGCTACCGGTCATAGCTAAGCTAAATTAGAGGAAAGCTAACCTATGCTAGCCGCTATAGCTTCATGCTTAATGAAACAAACAAGAGGGTGGCATCAGTCTTTTCATCTAATTCTCTATGAAAAAGCATAAACATATTTAAATGAATCAAACCCACTGACATTAGATGGAATATATTTTACGAGTACATTGTTTGAGTATTTCTGGTGGTTGAAAAAATTACGAACCCAATCAATGAGCGTGAGACGCCTTCATCTATTTTTCAGCAGATTGATTACAAAGTCTTCATCTCCATCTAAGCGACTGATCGATCCCTTCCCCTTTAGCTGCACGCACAAAATAGAGGTGATCTGACGACGAGCTGCTGCCGCCTCAGCTGAAAAGGTGACCGGGCTTCCCTGAGTGATGGTGTCAATGAGAGGCTGTGATGAATCTTCAGCCTACACCAGGGCGAGAGCTATGGGAAATCAATGGCTAATAAAACTAAATGCTCCACTCCCCCCCAGGGCATACAAAAAGCACAGTCAGTGGAAAGTGAAACTCCGTCGAGGGTTTGAGAGTCAAAACTGAAATCTTAAAAATCATAGTCAGAAACAATAATCAAGGTTTTATTTCATAAAGATAAAAAACTCGAGGCTCATGTTCCGGCATTGTTGAAATTTCTTCATGTCCAATGGTCGTCTCGCTTGAACTACTGACTACACTGTCCCCCCCCCCCCAACGATTGCTAGCGGTATTGGTCTATTTTATCCCTAAGCTTTCAGAGGACATGCAAACATTAGTACGACATAAAGCTCTGTCTGGATCTGGATCTAAACCTAAGCCTTTATATTACACCCACAGTGGAATGCTAAGTTGTGCAGCAGCATGTTAAGCCTCCAATCAGAAAAAGGTATTTGGAGGAGGTCAAAAACAAAGTATAGTTTCACACCTCCATGAATTGAACACCCCAAAGACCACCAGGAACTGCTTTGGAATAAGGTGCTCACAAACAGATTAGTTTCTCCCTTTTACATTAAGACTGGAGCCCTTAATGTGAAATTTATTGGCATTTTAAAAGTGTCTCACCCAATAAATAAAATACCCTGTGCCTGCGGTGGGGTACTGTGCCGAGGAGATTTCATCATGAGAAATACATTTAAATGAGCCAATATCCAGAAGCACTGGACTGGTTTCTAAAATCCTTTTCCTGGCATTACCACGCACCCAGCGCTTATCGGTGAAGCAGTGGCCAACTTTAACACCATCCATCCATCCATCCCATCAGCGGGACCCAGCCAGTAAACCACCTCTGGCAAAAGAAAATCTCTCTATCCAAATTCTTCATCTATTTTGGCCCCAGCAGTTAATTACAGTGTCTGACTGTGGACGGTTAATTAGGGTGGCTTCCTCGACTCGCCTGCATCCACGGTGATAAATGTGATGCATGATTAATGTTCTGCCTTGGCCAAACAATACATGAGTCACAGCTGTGTACAGGCTGGGGATTTGATTTAAAATGCCAGACAGATGTTTTGCTGTATCTCAGCTCCGTGCTGCAGTTACAACATTGCTGCTTCTTCTGGAATTCATGCAAAAATATGCTGTTTTACTGCGGTTCTGATTCACTGCTTGTCATTTTTACTATCAAATCATAATATGCGTGTCATATATCATTTGCATGTACGAAGACATAAATAACCTCTGGACTATTCACTCTGCTCGTGGATGGATCAGCTATTTTACAAAAAAAAATAGCAAGTTTCTGGAAATTTGGGAGTTTCCTGGATTTCCTGGAACATAATGACATACAAAAACGATGTTTGGAATGATGAACTGATTTGAGTGCTAATAGGGATGTTTTCTTCTCTGCCTATTTTTATCTCATAATCACAACATTCTACACTGTAATTGTTTTTTGGGGGTTGGAAAATAGGGCAATTCTATGGTGGTTTCACAATCTGCTTCAAAAGTGTGTGATATCAGATGGAAAGCTGTAAATAGTGGTAAATGTTTTTATTAAGTGGCAAATATAAATGCAATAGGGCGTGTCTACCACCAATGGCAACACAATAATAGTGTATTATGTAGGTAAAGGAATTCATTTTGGACTATGTGGGTTATGTTTAATTAAGTTAATCCAAACAAATTCTGCTGTCATGCATTAAAACTTAATATTTGGAAAGTGTTGCCGTCACAATAAGCTATTTTCTTAACAAATACTCTGTTGAGGTAACTGTAACAGCTCAGAAAACATGAGTATTCCATTATCAAGCGTGTGAGCGTGTCTCTTTGTTGCACCAGGTATAATTCCCTTACCTCTTTAATTCACTCTGTCTTCTGCCTCCACAATCAATTCAACTGGCCTAGTTCCAGACAAGCAGCGGGTGCTGGCACAGTGACCTATTAAAAAAAAGTCCACTTCTACCAAACTAAAATTTCATGACGATCGATCTGCCCCTTCCGCACTTGAATACAGATGAGGGACCTCTGCACTGGGGACAAGTACAGTGTTGAACATTCAAATTTCTCTACAAATTTCTCTACAGGGACCTACAGGGACCTTAGTCAAGCAGGATGGTTTGCTTGTGTTTGTGTTTGCTCACATAGGCAAAGCAACAGGTGTGGACACAAAGCATCACCAATGTCCTACAATACACACGGTAGAGTTGCAAACTCACTTTATTCACTGGATCAACAACATGGCAGACCTTGGCAATATCCAGATGGCTCCATTGTTCCTTCTGTCTGGTGTCTGTCAAAAATATATATTTCATAACCCTGAAAACAAACCAAACACTTAATTGTGGTCCTCACTAGACACTCCTACTACTAAGTAGCCCACAGAGGTTAGGTGTAAGGAGAATTATAGCAAAAGGCCGATCAAATGCAGATATGAGGAGTCCATGTTTTGCAACACAGGTCTGTTCGGTGGAGCCCAAATTACTGCTCCAACTTCCGAGGCACCTTTGAGAAACCAGATCATTTCTGATCTTGCTGCGGAGTGTATAATGAGGCCAACGTTAATTGCTGATGACAAATCACAGAGCCAGTGGAGGATCTGAGTGCTGCAGTGCTGCCAAGGGAGCAGCTGGAGAAACAAAGCCACATTCTGTTTCTGCTCAAAAGCCTTCTGTCTCCGGTTTAACAAAAAAACACTTTAATGCTCCACCAGAATTGGCTCGTAATCTGATCACGAATAAAAAAAATGCCGCTATTTTGAGTATGTGGAGGATGTGTATGTAAAGGTTGGCTGTAAGTGGTACAGAAAACACAACACGCTGCGGTGTCACAGTTCTGGAGCGGTTAGGATCCTCTGTGCTTTGACAGCATTCAGTGGTCAGATTCACATGCAGCAGTTGTAATGGCCAAGTATGCCACACTAACAGAGCGTACGGCACTGTAACCAATCCAGAATAGGCCTGCCTTTCTCCTGCCGTGACCAGTTGTCACATTCCAGCATTAGCCGGAGAGAAATGGCAGCTATAGAGGGGTACCACGGAGGGCAACCCTGACCAAATCTGTCTTCTTTTCAAGAATCCGTGCTAATTATCTAAGATCTTTTCAAATTCTGATCTGTGATCTGTTGAACATGGCTGGTACAACGAAAACCATTTGCCTCAGCTCGACTCGCACATTGGAACCAATGAAGTCGTCCCAGAAGTGCAAACCCCATCCACTTGACCCCCAAACTAAGGACAAAGCAAAAGTGATTCAAAGGTGCTTTGAGTTGAACCACGTTTTCATTCAACTCTGAGAAACCTCAGCAACGCAAACTACATGAATGGTGAACATAAATAATTATTGCGTATGAATTATGAGACCGACAGAATCCAGTGCAATAACAAAGGATGTCGAATGCACGTCCCCCACAGGAGGCTTCATATAATCCAAGTTTGTCCAACTATCAGCGTGGCTTCCAAAATATATGGTCCTGTTTTAAAATGCAGCAGGAAACCCCATTATGAATCCATAAAACGCATCGTATAACATCATAAAAGTGACATATTCCTTTCTTAGATGGACTGGAGGGACAAGAAGACATGATGTCATGCTGCAACACCATGACATTGGCATCGGAGGACTGGGTTACAAGTGTTTTTAGCCAAGTTGTCCTTTGTCATTCAATATATCCATATAAATCGCAGCTATAGAAAGTGACGATCGAAAGAGCGTGGACCCTTCCCTCTCGCTGCCACAGTTGAAAGGACTCACATGAGGGTTTGCTTAGTGAAACAGTTTGATACCAGTTAGCCAAATCCGCCTGCCAACACCTCGAGAAATATCCATTTATCTCGCAGCACCACATTAGTTTAGCCTGCTTTGGTTAGCTTCTCCAGGATTACCCAACCCCAGCTTTAAGTTAGCCTTTGTGCTAAACGTCTCGAGCTAGCTTCATATTTACTATACAGACATCAGAGAGGCATAAATCTTCGTTTAACTTCCTGCAACAACAAACGGTGAGTGCTTTCCCCACATGTCGACCTTTGACTTCTCGAGCACTGCAAGCAAAACAGTTGTGTGCGAACACACTAGGAAGCCATTTCAAAAGAAAACAAATGAGAAGGAGTGCAGGAGGACGGGTCAATTCGTTTCCCAGACAAACATCTTGTCTATGTCACATGGTATGTTTCTTCTGCTGATAGCACTGACATTAAATTGGTGCTGGTTATGGCAAGGGGGGTAAAAACCAGCAGGGCCATGCAGTGTAGATTAAATTGTCGTTCAGCCGCCTCAGTAATGGATGGACTGGAAGAATTGTCACGGAAACGAGCGAGCCTTTGGGGGGGGGGGGGGGGTATGGGTGGATTTTCGGATGAAACAAACCAGTGCAGTGGCACCGTGACCTCAACTCACCACGTCTACAGAGCTGAGGTACAAATCTGCAACCGGACATCACCTAAGGATGTTGGATCCGTTCAGTTTCACATGAAAAATTTGTGTTTGCCTCCGCTATTGAATTCCTCTTTAGGCAGCGGGCAACCAATCAAAGTATCGACACAATCCGAGCTCCCTGCTGCAGGTTTGAAAAGGTGCCACAGAGCTCCCTTCAAACTGGCTGTATTCTTATCAAAAGCACAACATGAATAATTCAGCTTCCTTCCACCAAAAGATGAGAACGATATATTGAAAGGGCAACCTGTGAAGGAGATAAAGCTGCAATAAGTAACGAGCCTCCCAACAAATGCATCAAAAATAAATTAAAGAGCTGTCATAGCATTTTTTCCATGACCATTGATCCATGAATATCAGAAACAACGGTGAGAAACAAATTACATTCTGAAGGAAGATAAGTACCCCGGCTGGTTTATCTCGGGCTGAGTGCGGCGGGAAAACAGCCAATATCAAGTGCAGCTTCCTTTCATTTATCAAGGCTGATTTCCAATGTGGGTCGGTTGCAATGAAAACGGCCACGTTTACTTAAACAGCAATTCACTCTTAAACTCCGGGTACCTGCAATAACATGCCGGTGCATGACTCCACTGAGTAAAAATGAGGAGTATTGAACAGTGCTTTAAAGGCCGCTGTATCAAAATGGGAGAACCGACCCTGCCTAGATAAATAAGGAGGATCGTTAACAAGACGGATGATGTGCTTTTTTGGTCCTCCGTGCAGATTAATGACATTCTGACGGAGCCAAATCTGAATGAATCGGTGTTGCGATTGGCCAGGAAACGATGTACCACGAAAACCAAAAACCTGCGGCTGCTCGGTTAAACAGGAAATTACAAACCACTTTCCAACTCAGCGCAGCTTAGCATCAAGCCGTGCAGATTCCCTCCTTTAGAACAGAGCGACGTTTGTTTTCCAACGGCAATTTCCACCTCCTTCTGTTTCAAACTGTCTCTAATAATGACCTTCCTCTCCCTTCTTAATGTCATCCCCACTCTATATAACCTTTTATGGTGCCACAATGCGAAAAAAAACTCCAAACAACAGATCTGCACTGAGACTTCCACACTTCCTCCATCTGCGCTATCTACTGTGGTTCTCCGCTTTTAGACGCTTATCAGGCGGAAACAGGAAGAGGATAGAGGCTATCTGGCTTTGCAGAGTAAATCAAGAAGATGGGATGAAATGAGAATATGGTTTATGGCATCTAAGCATAAAAAACCCCAGAAAGACTGAATATGGGCAGATAACAATATGATACTTTATACATTTTATACATGCACGATATACATGATTTTGACGTCCCACAGCTTCCGTTTCGGCAAATTATTTTACAGAACGACGGATACAAACCCCAAGTGTAGCACACCAGAGATAAAAAGCTCCCAGTATAATCACTTCTCTCCTCCGATATAACAATAGCAAACACCATCACTGTAACCCTTGAGTGGAGCTAGTCATCTGATCCCACCTGAACCTTAAATCCCTCGAGCCCTCACCCAAACCCCCTCAATCTCCCCCGCGCAGGATTTTATGAGGTAAGAAGCACAAACCGATTTTCCCCCACACACACACACCGGGCCCACTTCTGACCCACAAAGCCTTATGCATATTGGTATATTCTACAGGAGTAGGCTGAGGTATCCATGCATGAAGGTGGGATGAGTTTGTTTTTTTTGCAGTGCTCAGCGAGGGTTCATTGCCGAGGTAGACGATCTAATGGATCTCTATTGGTTTTGTGAAGCGCCTGGTTCTTCGGAATATAATTAAGGCACAGCACACTCTCATACACCCCATGCTGAGATGAATGGGGTTTAATCACATTTTCACCTAATTTTTCATATTAGAGGTATTTATCAAACTGAAAAAAGCAAAAAAATGTCCTCGTTTTATCTTCAGCAGCAATTTATTCCAACTCAGTAAAATGCATGAAGCTTGAGGGGGAGAAAAAAACTTCAGGTGATGATAACAGCTGTCAGCTTAAAATGTTAGCGGAGCTCACACAGCCGTTATCTGCATATTTCATGTGTAGCTGTCACCGACGTCTTCATTTGCCAAACGTTTGGTCTGGTAATCATTACCAAGACTGAAGGATTTGTTCAATATTTTGTTGCGTTGAAAAGACGGATGCTAAGCTAAGAGCTGCACATGTGAGCCGGTCACAGACAAATCAGTTGTCTGTGTTTGTTTGAAAACCTTTATTCTACCAATGCAGAAATGACTTTACATAAAAGGTTTGTTTATTTTCTTAATTCAAGTTTTATGTATTTCGTTGTATTTTTGCTTTTCTTTTGATTTATCGTCTTTATGGCTGAGTTGTAAAATATGAAACATCCATTACATTTCTTTGTCATGAGGGTTTGATAAGGAAATCTTAGGAATCCTTGCATATTTGTGTTTAATATATATATATATATATATATATATATTGGCTGATATATCGGTATAGGTCTGACTCTGATGGTATCAATCTTCTCAGCTACTTCACTGGAGAAAAAAAAGATAATAAGCTTATTTTCCAACATGTCAAACAATTTCAGTCGAAGCAAACACATGAAGATTTCATGTCAGACGTTGCCGACATGACCTCAAACCCTTTCAGCTTCCACCTAAAAACAATTTCCACTGACTTGGAAAAGATTCTGCATGCACAGCTCAAAGATCATAAAAACCACAGCCAGCAGAGCCGAGCCGTCTCCCTCCACCTGATCATTTACACCGTCAACTACTTACAGCTGCACCATCACCGGGGGAAGGCTCCTCATGCACAAACAGACTCCTCCGCATTCTGAGAAACTGCCTGATGGGAGTCAGAACTGACTTTAAAGCCATTTTCTCCGTCAGAGCTGATGCTGGCTGTGGTGAAATACCAAGGCTTTGTCAAGCGTAGCGGAAAAAAAACAACACACATTGGATTTTCTGCTCTGACAGCTGTTCTGGGCTGCAGACAAGAAACTTCACAGTCACTGAAAGACGATACTCGCCGGCTATTGATTACAAAACGTAGAAAGGGTAACTGCTTGAGATTTGTGTGATCCCCCGGCTCGGGTTGGGTTTTATATTACGCCCCGACTGCTCTAAGTTGTTTGAGAGGTCCACCTTGTAGTTTGAAGAGGGAAAGTGGACGCCGGCCTCTAAGTGTAATCCAACGCCACAAAAAGGAGCTTTGCTTACAAAGTGTGCTGAAGTAGAAATCAAACCCCTTGCTGCTCAACACAATTATGAAGGGTCTCAAATGGAGACGAGCGCGAGAAACACACATGACGTGGGCTGGATAAGAAACTACTACTTATCTGTGGCTCTGAGGGATTTCATCCTCCCAATTCCAGCACGGGTGTTCCGTGACAGATGTGCGGCTTTGGCATTTGTATCTTCCAGGGCGCTGGTGAACCTGTGCCAGTGTTTAGGGATCCCCATATGGTGAGTATACAGGGAGGGTCGTGGGACTGAGGTTGCACGGCCATGACTTGGCAGACGGGCGGGTTGAATGTGGCCTACAAAGCATAAGGGCCGGCCAAGGGTTAGCAACGGCCTCAACCGACCTTCTATGGAGGACAATGACGGACAACCCCAAAAAATAAACGAAACACTTTCTTCTCTGTTTGTCTACAGGGTCGTGAGGCAACAGGTATATGAACTATAGCATTTATGTGTCATCTGTCATTAATCTGTCAAACTAAGGAAATCCCCAAAGCTTCAAACTAGGCCAACAGGTCCTTTAAAGCAATCTGCCATTAAATACACACACTCAAGAACATCAGTCCACCCTTCAATATTCAAATTTTTATCATCATTGTGATCCGTCCAGTTGTGTTTACACGGACAGGGGTGATCACACAACCTCTTGCCGTGACTAGGCATAAATCTGTGGGTAATTAACACAGCACACAAAATCAGGGGTTCGATTTTGTAACTATGTTAATCTAACCCTTGTTTGGAAAGTTTTCTGATGATCTGATTATTTCGAAAGGTTCAAAAGCTCAACGAAAACGACTGGAGTAAGTCCAATGATGCCTCAAAATAAAAAAACAAGATCAGGGTCACTATTTCGGAGGAAACCTCAACTCCTCAACATGTTCTTTGGTCAAAAGTTTGAGTTGGCATATCTTGGAAGTGTACATGAAGGGGATTCAGCCTGTTATGGCAATAAATTCCCCAAAACGTTTCTGTCAAACTGCCTCGCTACCCTTTCATTATAAAGACCAAGCCATGCAGGCGGCTGCGTTTGCCAGAAGACTGTTTTTCCTGCCCCCTTTACGGATTGCAAAAGCTGGAGCGCATCCCAGCACATGAACTTTAGCATTGAACTGGACACCAATATAAAGATGAAGAGAAATTCTACTTCTCCCAGTTCCACACACTGGTTTCAAGCTCCTGACATCTGCAGGGTTGATCACTATGTGCTGACGTCAATTAAAGCTGCGAGTAGGATAATCTGAAGAGGCTACAGACAGCAAAGGCAAAAGCATCCACAGCAAACACTGACTCTTTTGATGCCCAGCGAGTATAAACTTGTAAATGATTAAATACATGCAAATGCAAACAATAGTCACACATCACCAGATAAAAAAATTTTTAACCACCAACCCTTTTCCCTATGTTCCTCCCCGACAACATAAAATGTGCGCAAATCCGATCCAGGCCTCCTACCTCAAAACCATCTCAAGTTACTATTCATAAGCACTTTTCACATCAGTTATCGTCAACACGTTCAATTTTTCAATTTCTGCTTTTGTTTGGATGATGTCACTCATTTATAAAACACATACAGTGAAAATTCCTCCTGACAGGCACGAGCCGCACGCAGCCCAGGCGGAGACATTCTGCTCACTCGCCTCATTAGCCCACTTCTTCCCTCAATATTTATCTCCTCCGAGCACACTGAGTAACTTAAACAGCCTCAGCACAAACTAGGGCAGGTTTTGGGATAATTATTCCACGAGAGGCTCAGGAATTCCTGGCAACGTTTGTTCGAGTGGGCCCAAACATTTCCCAGCTTGTCGTGGGAGCACCGACACATTCAAAACAACTGATTATGAGCTGCAACAATAACAGAATCAGAGATAACAAGGGTCCTTTTGTTGGAACATGATTAAATACAATCAGCAATTATAAAAAGTGATGTTTTTAAAGCTTGTGGATTTTTTTTTCTGTTGGTCCTGTAATGATACCCTTTGAATTAACAGTTGAGGAACATCATGAAGTGTGTATTGATTTTCAGTCAAAATGTCATGTGTAACAGTCGTGGTCCGTGTTGAGCTGAACGGTGTAACTTACTGAAATAAATTATGTCAAAGATTTAAACTGACTTTTTTCTTAACTTCCCTTTAACCCTCTGTTACTTTGACCTTTTCGGGGGTCGGCTTGCCTTACAACCAGAGAGTTGATACCGGGCTTCGACAGCTGTTCTCACTACAGACTGGTCCAGGAACTGTTAGCCTGGTGCGAGGGAGGTAGTTAAATCAGAGGAAAAAATTACTATAATAATTTGTAATGTATAATGTATTTTCAGCTTTCGCTAGGAATGAGCCTACAGTGAGGACGCAGTGCCGTGAGGACAACAGTTGTCTGTGTTATCAGAGCAAAGTAACATAACATTATTAGCTAACTTTACCGATAGGTCAAGAGGGAACGTGATCAAGATGATAGTGATCGCCCTCTGCTGGATCGCAAGTCAAACTACTTCAGACGATCCCTCATTTTATCAGATTCAAGTCCAATATTTTTGTATCGACTTCGTATATGTGTCAAAGTTTCAATTCATTATTTTAATGAGTAATACGTGATGAGAAACTGATTGCTACCTTCCCAGCACTGGTCATGGAACAATACAACTATGTAGCTAGGGGCAAAAACACTGCAGAAAACTGGCCTCCTGATTTACAGTTAAATTTACTGCTCTCTTATCTGAGTGGCTGTTGACACAAGCCTACTCACTCCTGACACAACAATGCTCCTTATTAACGGAGCATACGTCCACATACTACATACAGATGTTTTTGTGGGATATAGAGGTCGATGGTTTTAACGCTCTCTGGGGCATTGTCACACGTGTGCTCCGAGGGGTTAAAGAGTGATTAGCACTTCAATTCAAAGCTGTACGGTTTGAACTAGGATGAAAGGGCCCTTCTTAAAGACAATGCCACATTGATGCATTTATGGGTTAACCTCAGAAACCACGCCAGAGAAGTAACAGATGTTGAAGCCAGCAGACGCAGCGATCCTCGACTTCATCGCGCCGCTTCTCTTCAGTCACTGATTAGTTATTTGTGTGGCACATTTTGAATTGTTTAAACCCTTGTTTGGGATAAAGATTTTCAGCTTCACCGATATTTTAGATACAGAAATGTCACGGTGCTTGTACAGGGAATGTGCCAGTCGGTAAAAATCCAAGTTTTACAAAACTCCTCCAAACCCACAGACCCTCTCCCAGAAATTAAATTGTTTAGCTCTTTTGAAACAAAGAGTGAAGATGTTTTCACCATAATGCATTTCTGAGTAGCGCAAGAGGGGCTGGGGTTTTATGAATGCTTAAATCCACTTAGGACGCATTTAATTTCACAAGGCCTTTTTTCCATTTCGGTGTGGACTGAATGGTGCCCTTGTCTTCCCGCTGAAGACATCCATTACCGAGTTGATTTGTTGAAAGCATTCTGTTAAAAATCAATATCATTCAAATGTCCAAATCATGCGAAGCCTCATTTGTTAACCTGTCGAGAGCTTTGATGGGTATTCAACGGAGAGTTCGGAGGTTAGATTGAATATATTTTCCAATCTATGACCACAGTTCCACAGCAATCAATCTTACTGCCTAGACAAACACATCAACACTGTGTAAATAAATTTAGGGCCTTTGGCAAATCCCAAGAAAGGCCTGGCTGTAAACCAGAAGATCACGTCTTGATTTTTCTCCCCCCCCCCCCCACACAAAATCTGAAATGTCCTGGCTCGCATGCTCTCCCAGCTCCTGTAAAACTCGGTCATTTCACACGCACAGGCTTTTCGCTGGGATTACCATTGGCCAGGAGAGTGCTTGGCCAGGCCCGGAGCAGTGCCCAGGAAAAACACTTGACATGATTGAAAAAGCAGAGCACAGGCCGCCGGAACATCCCCACAAATTGGAGTGCACGGACGCGGACGAGTTATCTGCATCGCCATCTTGTCTCGTACGATAGGAGGCGCATGTGACGCGCAACGAGAATTTGATTACAGGGTAAAAGGTCAGATAAGATTGTCCGAGTTCACAGAAAGGGACAAAAGTGTGGGGGGGGCGGGAAACAAATTTGTCTACATCCAAGGCCGTCTTCTCAGACATCTCCGGAGCGGGAGGATTAGTGTGGTGCGCTCCTCCTCTTCCATCTCTCTCTTGCTTTAACCTTTCGCTCATAACTCTTTTCTAATCCCCGAAGGAAGAGACCGGGAGCACACAGCTCTTGACCCCGAGCGGGGACGGAGTTTGATGAACGACCACGGAAGGTCAGACCCTCTGATTGGTATTCACACACTCCTCCATCTGAGCGCGCTGAACCAAAAACACAAGTGTCTGTACTCCCCCGCCCCCCCAAGGCGTGTAAATGACCACGGTGACTTTGATAGATACCCAGTGTCGGCAGATCCTGAACTTTCACTGAGGGGATGGAGTGCGAGCGTGGGGTCGAGGCGGACCGACCACTGCCCCGGGCGATCTGTCACCAAACAGCGTTCTGACAACCTCGCAGTGTCACGGTCACATGTACGAGGCTGATGGATGAATAAGCGGCGGGCGCCTCATGGGGCCACGAGGCGAGTAGTGATGTAACTAGAAACTCACTTCTACCAAGGCTCTTTCTTCAATGCATCTCGTCCTCCATCACCTCCACACACACACACACACACGTCTTGCTCACACACACACACAAAAAACAGTGGGGTTACCGATGGATCCTGGAAAGTGGGGATGGGGCTCTCTGACCTTTTGAAGTGTCTGGAGATGTTTACCAGACTGACCTTTGGACAAGCGGGAGGTGAACTGTTCACCGTCTTTAAATCTCAGGAGAAATCCATCACATGGCTTAAATATCAAAAAAAATGTACTTTGTGATTTAATAGTAGATAAGAGAGGAACTGTTAATATCACTTCTTACAGGGATTGAACCGCTAATGCCCATATACAGGAATGAAGATGTGAACATTTCTTCTTTTTAAAAGAGAAATTGCTGAACTTATTTACGGTACGGGCGACTATTCTCACAAGCATCGATAGAAAGAATAGAAGCTAACAACAGAGAATCCACTATTTCAACTTATATTCTTCCAAATAAATGCCAAAAAGTACAAAGCAAATCTGACAATTATAAAAAAATAATCTCTGATTTCCATCTTTGTGTTTTTGGACTGGAGAATAAATTGAAGAAACCCTTATAGCTGGCTGGACGTTTTATAAACTAAATGATTAATTGAGTAAAATAATAAAGGGATGATAGAATAATTGTAGTCGTATATTTATCTTGTGATCCCCTCAGGCTTGTTTTGGGGATTTTTCCTGAGGGTCACAACCCGCAGGCTGCTCATTATGAATACAGCACATTCGCAGAAGTCGATATTAGCAACTAAATTGTGTTTTTATTAAAACAGACTCAGATGTTTGTTGTTAAAGGTTTCATGTTTGATCCCCCTCTCCCTTTCCCCTTCCTGCTGTACACCTCTGTGCACCAGGGCAGCAGAGGATTCCTCTGAATGTCCCTCCACAGCGTGGTCGTGTGATGACATGTTTATTCAGCTGTTTGCCAAAATTAAAACTCCCAGTTTAAATTAGCTGGGTTCCCTCGGGGACTGGGTGGGTTGGGGAGGAGGGGAGGTTGCATTGTTATAACAAGCAGGGAGTGATGTCTCTTCTTCCACAACACAAAGAGCATGTGAGGCGCTTTCGTGCGCGCAGCAGGCGCTGGGACCCGGGCTGCACGTCACGTTGGACCCGTGGACATGAAGCGTGTGCAGGTGTTGAGATGAAACCATGTGGCCTTGCACGCGCATGGTACGAACAGTGGATGGGTGCATGCAATGAAATGTGGAGTGAAGCATTACCAGAATAATCGGGAAGCTGTGCAAGTTGCAGGACCCCCCCCCCCCCCCCCCCCCCCCCCCCCCCCCCCACACACACACACACACCTCTCACCACACTCCCCTCCCGTCTTTCGCTGTCTTTGTGCAGCCTGCAAATATAAGCTCTGATTTATAATGAGGCTCAACGGACAAAAGCACATGCAAACCAGCGAGCACCCCGCCCCCCCCCCCCTCCTCTTCCTCATCCCTCCTCCTCCTCCTCCGCTTCTAACCAGCGCGGGTGACATGTGGAGGAGCGGAGGCTGACGGCGCTGCGGACCCCATCGTACCTGTCATCGTAGCAGAAATCCGCGTCCAGCGTGTTCACATAGAGACCCACTGCCACGGCCGTGCACGCCAGCTCCGTGATCATCTCTCCGGAGCAGGGTGGGAGAGGAGCTGGGGTAGAAAACGACAGGAATCAGGTCCCTTCCTCCGTCCTCCGTCCTCCGTCCTCCTCCTCCTCCTCCTCCTCTTCCCTCTCTCAAGTCGTATTGTGCTCTCAATTCAGCTCTCCGAGGTGGTTTCTTCTCCCCATGACGCAAAGTGTGCCAAAGTTTGCCATATTCCTCCTAACCCATGGTGCTGAGGCTCGGGGCTGCTGCCGGGGTGCGGAGCCGTCTGTCGCCGGCTGTGGCTCGGAGCTGTGTGCGCATTCCCGTGCCGCGGTGTCCTCCTCCTGCTCCTCCGGCTCGGTGTGCGCATCTCTGGGCTCAGGCACCGGAGAGAGCCGGGCGGGGAGACGCGTGCGGTTTTCAGGGGAGGCCGCGCATGCGCACCGCGGAGAACAAGGTGGAGGGAGCTGGAGATAAAGTGACACTGCCCTCCATGCTCACTGGAGAACTGAGGTGTGGGTTGTGGAGCAGGAAGTCAGGCACGAGAGTGTGACTGCTGCCAGGGGGACGTTTTAAATCTTAATTTAAAAGAAATCATTTTATGTGCTTGTAATTAATGTGAAATAAGAGATTTCCTAAGCTACTGGATATAAATAAAGGGACTAAAATGTGCCTTAAACGATTTATGTTAACCTCTGACATATCAGTTTAGATTTGTTTAGATAGGTGTTCAGGTAAAGGAACAAACCAATAACAGATTTTAAAGGTTAAAAATTATAATTTTAAATTTCACATATTCCTAAAATCTCAGAGAACATCCTAAGAAGTTCTTTGTTTCTTTCTGTTTTGCCTCTTTGTCCGGCTCCTCGCCAACATGTAATGACTTCTTTCTTGGAACACGTCCTTCCAAGGTTTGAGGAAATGCCTTCAGGTTTGTTTACTCCTTCTGACAAATGTATAAATAAACCAACCACCAACCGAGCAGCAGACCGGGGTGAGAACATAACCTCCTTGGTGGAGCCAATAACAGTCTGAAGTCAACAGGAACAAACCCAAAGAAAAGTAATAACCTCAAAAAACAATAATATATATATTATTAATACTATAAAAAGCAATATACTTAGACTATGCCATTCAAATGCAACTAAAACAGAAAATGATTCCAGCCTTATTAAAACATGCTCTATACTTGAGGGAAGACGTTTCATCGGAATCCCAGTGAAAACAATGAATAAATGGTTAAATACATAATAAGTGACCAATCAATCATAAGTGACCAAACAGAATGAGATCATGGATACAAGCTGCCCCAATGAGTTTTCTGCGTCAGGTGTCCGGGCCCAGCTTCAGAGACGGGGAGAGGAGCCTCTTATCAGGGTTCCTCTTGGGTGCTTTCCATTAGAAGATTACCAGGAACGCCAAACTGGGAGGAGACCCGGGGGGGCACTGGGGTTCCACAGAGGAGGTAGCTGGGGAGAGGGATGTCTGTAACAACCTGGTGCCTCTACAACCTGAGGATAATCAGGTATCTAGGATATGGGGAAGAAATTGGATGGATGCATAACCTCATCTATGACTTCCCTATACAGACACTTAGTTTTGTATCCACTGAGCTATGACGCAGACCCTGGTGTAAGATACACAATGATTTCTGCTGCGGCAGGTGCCACATTATCGCCTTCCAACCCCCCAAATTAAAAGTATGGATTTATTCACCGTTCACCAACCCCCCTCTGTCGCCATGAGGAGGCCTAACTGAGAGAGGAGGTGTGATGGATGAACTCGCCCTGTACGGCGAGGATGCGTATCGGTCAGGGGAATCAAAACAGATGGAGAGGGAGGTGTAGGGGAGTAAGGCCATCAGCTGCCGATGGGGGGGACAGTGACAGAGCACCGCGGGCCGAGGTTCGGGACCATTTGTATCAGTGACCCTGATTCAGAACAAGACTCGACCCTGACCCCCCCCCAGCAGAACCTGTTGGACTATTTAGGAAAGACAGGCTGCTCTGTTTTTTTTTTTATCCCTGAGACTTATGTCGAGGTGCTTCCTCCTCTGCAGCATCCATCAGCGCTGAAAGGTAACAAACGAGGGTCCCCTTGTTCGGGCTGGAAGAAGAAACTGTCCCTCTGATAAACGATCCGCGAGACAATCCTCGGGACCCGGCCCTCTTGGAGTTGCTTTTGTCATCTGTGCACGGCAAACACACGCATGCAAACACACACATGCAAACGCACACGTGCAAACACACACACATACAGCCACAAGGCCCATACGAGACGAGCACCGTGCCCTCGTGCTGCCCCGTGGGGGGGGGGACGATGGGGAGACAAGGGGCGCTCTGTCCTGCAGCAGCCAGCGCAAGTGATTAAGGGATTAGCCACAGAAAAGCAGGAGAAATATTCCTGCAGTGTAAACAGGTCCACGCACGGCAAAACAAACACGTCACCGGGGAAGAAGTGTTTACTCGCTGTGAGTGATTGTGGACGAGCATATAGTGAGTCTCTCGCTCGCTCTATAGGCGTAAACATGGGACGGCTCAGCGTAAAAACATCCTTTTTAGGTTTTGGCTGCGGGTTTAAACTGCGTCTCACGTGGGAGTTGCATGCTTACACTTGTTTTTATCTCTACGAATCATAAATAGAGTCTCAGAATTTGTCATTTGTTGAATTTCTTCTTTCATTGCCCATTTTTTTCACTCTGTTTTGAGGAGGTGACAAATCATTTTGTAGCACAGGGGCTTCTACATTAAAGCAACAGTCTTTATTGCCCACCAACAGAGCTAATTGTTGCATCATTTATTTAAAATCATCTGTTGAGGCCTGTGTTTTTAACTTTTTGTTTTCTATGATTCATTCATGTGTTCCTATGTCTGTTGTTTGTTTTGAATCCGTTTGCGGTGTTTTGGATTGTTTGCATGTTATTTGTCTCTGCTTGTATTTATATTTGAAACTTTTTTACTTTTTTACTCCCTGGATGAAGAGATGTCAACCTCAATGGGACCTATCTGGTTACATAAAGGGATGGGTGAATAAATGAATAGATAAATACAATAAATTAAGTAGCATCCAGTTACCTTAGCTGATTTAAAACAGGAGGAAAAAGTATATTCTGGCTCTGACCAGCACATCTAAAGCTCCCTCATTATCATATTAATCCCTTTAATACCTTGTTTGTTTGGTTTAATCCAAAGCTGATCTAAAAAAAACAAAAACCTGAGTGTGAAAACAACAAGTTGCAGTTTTAAGGAGGTTTGTTTTTTGAACTGTTTCTCAGGGTTTTTCCCTGTAAACTCCAGAGGTTGCAGCAAGAGGCTAACAGTTTCCTCCTGTTTCCAGTCTTAATGCTAAGCTAAGCTAACAGGCGTCTGTCTGTGAGCCTATATTTAGTGGATTACTTTGACAATGATGTTAATCTTCTCTCAAAAAGCCTCGTTCAGACATGAAGTGAAGCAAATTTCCACCTGGTGTCATTCACATGAGCATCTGCATTGGTTTATTCAAAGAATTATCCAATGACATGGTTTGTTATGTTTTCTTTTGTTTTATGAATAATAATAACACTCCAGGTAATTTCTCATGTGCAACTCATCGGGCAAAACCAACCAAAGGAACCTTGTTATTAAGAGATTTCCTTTCTCTTTCAGGCCACACCAAGCGACTAATGGTAATTTCCCTCCTGCTATTTACTCCGGAAACTTCACCCCTGCAGATAAACATCTCACAGGAAACAGATAATCACAGCTGGAGGCACCATGCAGGCCCTGCCGTTACAAGAAATAGCTCGCTGGTGGTATTAATATCAACGTCTGCACTCAACAAACTGATTTGTGGAAACACACGTAAGGTCACCCTTTTAATTCTGCCGTTCAGGAAGATCAGGAATAGAACTTTGCCCCGGAAAACCGAGGGGGCTTGATAATTTGTTTGGGTTTGACGCTGCAAGGACAGATCAGTTAATGAGTGTTTGTTATTTTTACATTTACTGTAAAACCACAGGACTCTTAAGTGGCTAAATAGGGATTTTCACTGTTTTAGAAACAGATTAAATCAAATGAAAACAGATACAATAAAAGATAGTGAAATGCTTTAAACATGAAGTGTGGCAGCTTCTGATACCACATTATTGTTTATTATAAATTCTGATGTGGTGGCGTCTGGCGTTTCCAGATAAACCAGAGAATAAATGCTTAAAGATTCCAAACTTAACTGGTTAAATCACCTTTGCTGCCTTTCTACAAAAATCATCTGCTTCCTCAGTTAGACTTAACAATGCTACTGCAAAATAAAAGCAATTTACGCAACTAAAAGCATTTTCCTGCAGCTGGAAAGTCTCCGAACCCAATGAGGGGCTTCGCTGATTCAAAAATAAAAGGAAATATATTATCATTATTTTTCCAATAGCGTAAATTCAGTTACCAAATCAAAACAGTGTATATAAGGAAACAAAGCATTATATTTAGATTCCAGTCACATTAGAGGTTGGAGTTGTTCTTTCTATGAGTTCTCCGGCCACTTTCTGTGTGTTGAGTCATAATTTGATAGAATTAGATATCAATCTGGATCAAATTACACCGGAATGGGCTCGATTAATGGAAAATATGAATCAGACGGCAAAGACTGACCCTTCAACATTGAAAACAACAGTTTACCATTCTCCTGCTTGAGGCTCAGTGTCAAACATGTCTGAGCATAGAGCTGTCTGCATGTCCCAGTGCGACTGGTGTGGGATTTTTTTCTTTCCACGTCTCTCTGCAGTGACTCGTGCTGATAACAGCGATTCTAATCTAATCAACCAAATCCCTTCTTTCTCACAACCAGGGCATCTGGCAGAGAATAACGGGCAGATCGTTGGCGTGATGATGGCTGCCTCCCCTCTGATGGCTGTATGCCCAGTCCCCCAAAATAAATACCAGTTTGTACTGAATGGAGACAGTGAAACCAGGACAGGATGATGATGAAGATGCTCAGATGGAAGACGTTAGGACAGTGGAGGTAGAAGTTAAGGTGGATTTGTGGAGTTTGTGCTAAAAGTAGCTTTTGCCCCAGTGCTTCCTCACATTTAACAAACCACCATTGAAACCAGCTAATTTCTTCCTCCCACTCATCTTTTCCCTCATTTCCAAGCCAGAGATGTTGAAGAGAACCTCCCGCTTCCCTTCCAAATTTTACCCCTTTGATTATTTTGCGCTCATGGGTTGAGTCAGTTTCCCCCTTTCACAATAAAAGGGGCATTCTTTGACGTCCACCAGCTGTGAACTCAAAGACGTCATTGGACGAGGTTTAAAGGGCCGCGCAACGCCAACGCAGCTCTCTTCCTGTTTGGGAAGCCGGAGGAACCGTGAGATGATTTCTCACGTTAGGTAGAGGCAGGGGCGTCGTTAGGCCTGTTTTAGGGGGGCTGAAGCCCCCCTAAAATGTGCTTCAGCCCCCCAAAATAATTATTGTGATTTTTTTTTTTTTTAATTAAACTATTGTTTTACACATGGACAAGTTATTTATAACTCTAACATGCTACATGTCATTTTAAATTGACTTCAGGGCCATGAACATGTCTTCTGATCTGATATTGACCTCAACCATGAATAAATTGAAATAAATGTGTATATATACAGTAAATATATAAATGATAATGACTTGTGTGTGTGTGTGTGTGCGTGCGTGCGTGTGTGTGTATGCGTGTGTGTACGTGTATGTGTGTGTGTGTGTGTGTGTGTGTGTGTGTGTGTGTGTGTGTGTGTGTGCATGTGTGTGTGTGCGTGAGTGTGTGTGCGTGAGTGTGTGTGCGTGTCAGATGGGCGTGGTCAGTGTGATGGGTGGGCCCTCAGATGAGATGATAGTATTATTATTGTATTGTTGTCATAATTAATATATAGATTTGACCAAATGTAAAAAAGTTAAGAAACATTGTTTGTCTATGCTCTGCTGTGTTCATATGAATAGTAGCAAACTAAATGAATCACACTGATTTGTTTCACTCCAACACTGTGTTAATTGATCAATGAATCCTGTGTGTATATTCAGAAAGACAGAGGTAGATGTTACTATACTAGTTATTTTTATTCAAAAAGTTTAACATATTTACAACACATCATTAGATCATTTCAAATATGTACAAAGGGGGACAGGGGAGGGGTTTGTTTTGAGGAGTAGAAAAAGGGTGAGGGCGGGGGCTTCTCCACCTCTTCTCTCTCCTCCAGCTCATCTCGGCCTCCTCCTTTCTGTAGCTCAGTCCCATGGTTGGAGTTTTCTCCTGCTGCAGTTTCGTCTCCTTTCGGCCCTGAAGCAAGCACCTTCTCGTTCTCCTTCTCCATGTTGACCTCCACCTCACTGCTCACTTGTGCAGACTTGCTTCCAGAATTTTAGCCTTGGCCTGACAGTCAGTGAGCTCGGCCAAGCAGTCAACATAGGCCCTGAGGCGAGCATGCCCTTTCTCTACCTCCTTCGTTATGACAACATCTTTGTCTTTCAGCTGGTTTTCCAGCTGCTCCACCTTCTCCGTCAGGGCCTGGATCTCATTCTCCTTCTCCTTCTCCGTCTCCCTCTCCCTCTCGGTCTCAGTCTCAATCTTAATCTCCTTCTCCTTCTCCTTCTCCTTCTCCTTCTCCTTCTCCGTCTCCTTCTCCTTCTCCTCCTCCTTCTCCTTCTCCACCGCCATCTTTATGATATCATCTCTGTCTTTAAGATGGTTTTCCAGCCGCCACACCTCCTCCTTAAGAATCAAAATGTTCCTGTTGGCTCGGAGGATTTCGACATTGTAGATCGTCACAAGTTTCTCCTTCTCCTTGTCCTTCTCCTTGTCCTTGTACTTCTCCTTCTCTTTCTCCTTCTCCTTCTCCTTCTCCTTCTCTTTCTCTTTCTCCTTCTCTTTCTCCTTCTCTTTCTCTTTCTCCTTCTCCTTCTCCTTCTCCTTCTCTTTCTCTTTCTCTTTCTCTTTCTCCTTCTCTTTCTCCTTCTCCTTCTCTTTCTCCTTCTCTTTCTCCTTCTCCTTCTCCTTCTCCTTCTCCTTCTCCACCTCCACCTCACTGCTACATCCTGTATCAGGCTGGGGTCGCTCCTGGTGCAGCCTTGCTTCCATAAGCTTAACCTTGGCCTGACAGTCAGTTAGCTCAGCAAGGCAGTCGAGATAGGCCCTGAGGCGAGCGCGCCGTTTCTTCACCTCCTTCGCTATGACAACATCTTTCTCTTTCAGCTGGTTTTCCAGCTGCTCCACCTTCTCCGTCAGGGCCTGGATCTCATTCTCCTTCTCGGTCTCGGTCTCAATCTCCTTCCTCTTCTCCTTCTCCTTCTCCTTCTCCTTCTCTTTCTCTTTCTCCTTCTCTTTCTCCTTCTCCTTCTCCTTCTCCTTCTCTTTCTCCTTCTCCACCGCCATCTTTATGAACTCATCTCTGTCTTGAAGCTGGTCTTGCAGCTGCCACACCTCATCCTTAAGAGCATTGATCTTCCTGTAGGCTGTGAGGAGTTCGTCATTGAGGATCTTCAGAATATCTGGTTTCTCCATGGTTCACCACAGAGAGTAGATCTATCTTTTGAAGAAGCTGTTGGATGAGTTGATGCACTATTTTCCGAAGAAGTTTCTGCTCTTGTCTGGAACTTGAAGTCAAAAGGCTTTATGTCTGCAGGTGACAGGATGAAATAGTGTATAAGATTTAGGTGAATTTGATCAATCAAACATTCAATATAAAACAATTGACACAGATAGAGAGACACACGCAGAGAGAATGAGAGAGAGAGAGAGAGAGAGAGACAGACTGGGTGGTTTAAGGGAGAGATTGAGATTGAGAGAGAGAGAGAGAGATTGAGATTGAGAGAGAGAGAGAGAGAGAGAGAGAGAGAGAGAGAGAGAGAGAGAGAGAGAGAGAGAGAGAGAGAGAGAGAGACTCCCCTTCTGCTACTTGCAGAGGTGGGACCAAGTCATTTTTTTGCAAGTCCCAAGTAAGTCTCAAGTCTTTGCCCTCAAGTCCCGTGTCAAGTCCCAAGTCAAGACAGGCAAGTCCCGAGTCAAGTCCAAAGTCAAGACTGACAAGTCTCAAGTCAAGTCCAAGTCCTGCAGTTTGAGTTTCGAGTCTTTTCGAGTCCTTTTGATCACTGAGTAATAATATATTTACACAGATCATGTATGCTTTTTAAATCTGTATTTATTTATTAAAACAAGTGCAATTGAAATTACAGAATTTTTTTTTTTGCTGACATTGCACTTCCCTATTGCACTATTAACCAGTCATTTTTAACATTTAACTCATATTTTGCAAGAATATTCTTCATTTTAAACCACTCCTACAGAATGAACACATTTGAAAAAACAAGTGCAACTGTAATTATTTGTACAAAAGTGCTAACATTGTATTTTGCATTTTAACTAGTTCCACAGCAGTTTCTGTCCTGTCTTGTGTTTATCTCATCTCATTTATCTCACCTCATATTGTCTGTGTGTGTGTACATGTGAGAAACATAACAAATACTTGAACATAACAATGAACGGGGTTGTGCTTTTTATATGTCAGGGCCCTATGCTGCATTGCATTTGCAAAAGACCAAATTGGCCAAAAGTCTGTCAGTCATTTGTGCACGATGGGGACGTAGTATGATTCCACCAAGTGCCGCTGCGAGCCATTTTGGTGCCCTAAGCATAACTCCTCTATAATTACATTAAATAATCTATCAATAAGTACAAACAAGAATAGTCAATCTTCTTTAACTTTTTTTGAGCAATTTAATATATCTCTTGTTCTGCCTTTTTTGTGATATACATGGCTAAAAGGTACCTAATATTTCTATACTGAAATAATATCGGCATTATAATTGTAAGCTAATTTATTTAATGACGTTATTGTTGAGGGTTGATTTGTATTTCCGGTTTTAAGTGGGTCGTTGGTAGTGACTCTTATTTTGAAAGGGGGTTTTAAAGGAAGTGGGTGCTGTGATGAGTGAAGTTGTAAAATGAGGATAAACGGGTGTGCTGTCCCGAGCGCATGACCTGCTCTCGTGTCCTTTGTCGGCTGAAGCCGGACTTATGATACAACCAAACGCTCGGCTACATAATTATTATAACTATGATGATTTTTCAGTTGCTTTTTTTTTGGTGCCCCCTCAGGACTTGGTGCCCGATGCACAGCGCGTAGTGCGCGTTTTGGGAGCGGCGGCGCTGCACACACACACACACAGACGCACACAAACACGATGAATGATACAGAGCGCTCCTTAATAACATACTTTTTAATCTTTGTGCTTTGGGGAAAGGAGCAAGTCTTATCAAGTCAAACGGCTCAAGTCCAAGTGAAGTCACGAGTCATTGAGGTTGAAGTCCAAGTCGAGTTGCAAGTCTCTTTACATTTTGTCAAGTCGAGTCTAAAGTCATCAAATTCATCAAAGTCTGACTCGAGTCCAAGTCATGTGACTCGAGTCCAAGTCATGTGACTCGAGTCCAAGTCATGTGACTCGAGTCCACACCTCTGGCTACTTGTGTATCTGGTTGCCATGGAAACTCAACTGAATGCACCGGTTCTCTCCTCACTGGGACAAGAGAGAAATCTAAACTCTGAGTGCACCACTCAAACAACTATAATTCAGAAACTATAAGTCCTATCTGTGAAATAAAGACATCGGGAGAATTCCAAGACTTTGCCGGACACACAGATATATTTTAAATTTGTGAGAGTAAAAAAATGGGACCGTGTGAGCAAGTTATGCAAGTTGATGCTCCTTCCAGAAAAGTTTTCTCTGAAATAACATTAGACCCAATAGAGAGGGATTGTTTGCTGTGAGCTACACACCTCATGTAATGTGCTCCTAGCATTAAGTTAAGCTTCCGTCAACTTGTCCTTCAACACATTCAAACTACACATTAACCAAAAAATCACCAGTCAATTTTTTGGGGAAATAAAACTTCCCTCATCAATCACAATGGCACCAAGCCCCTTTGATTTGAATTTGAATCTGAATTTGATTGGCAGTGATGGAAGCTGTTGTTTTTTTACTATATCTTAAATACTAAAGTTAAACACCAAGGTTAATCTTCCCAATGTTACAAAACACATTGTTTGGTAGAATAAGATGTGAAATGGGAACATTTCCTGGTGCTACAGGTGTTTTGTCCACAATGCCTCGCTCTGCCTGGCCTCGGTGACCTAACGCTACTTAGCATCACGTTAACACATATCACTCATTAAGATAAGCAGCAGAAAACACAAAAGAAGCCAGCAACAATATTTTCACATTTGTCATAAAAGCAACAGAAAACCGCACATTATCAACATGTAATAGCAGAAGCTTCATATTATACAGTGGTTTAATTTCAAACTTGAATAATGAGCCTGAATTGTATTGGTTAGCATGCTGGGTAAACACAGAGAGAGGGTGAGACATGACTTACCTCAGTCAAGGTCAGAGTGCAACAGCAACCGTCTTAAGCTTGAACAGTATTTAAAGCAATCAACAGCCAATCAGAGGTCTCCTATCAAAATACCAACTTTGATGCTGTTCATCAAAGCATCAAAGGAGGTATTGAGAGAGTGTCCCTGTCAATCAAAATAATATTCTATTTCAAATCTTAGCATCTGGTTGCTATGGTGATATAACCACCTACTGATGAGGAAGTTTTGCGATCATTTATTTCTGTAAATAAAAACAGGACGTTTCATTTTGGTGGACTTTTAATTGCGTCATTCTTGCAGCATCTGATCTTTAATTTTTTTAATGGCTCCTGTCTTATCACCTTCTTGTCTTAGTATTTATATATATATATACATATTATATATATTATATATATATATATATACAATATATATTTACATATATGTTTATATACATTAACATATGCATGTAATAAATGAAACAAAATACATTGTTCATTTCGTCGTGTAACTCTTAGCCGCAGTATTTCATCACAAACGAACATGTGAACATTATATAACCCAGGATATTTCCAAACAAAATTCAGACTTAAATAGTTTAAATTTATTTTACCAAGAGGTTCATGTCACACTGTATGGAGAATATTTAAGATAAGACGATTTTCTACAACCACAAATTCCATTGCACAAGTGTTTTGCAGCAGAAAATACCTTCATAGGTGTCTATGGATGAGAGTAATACAACTCAGAGCTCAAACAAAACCTAAAGAATCACGGAGACGGATGACCAATTACAATACATATGATTAACTGGATATGAAATGACTTCTACAAGAGGATATGACATTTTGATCATTTTGCGCAGCCCTAGTTTTCATTGAAATGCTTGTTCTCTCACATGAAAATACTTTGTTCTTTAAAATGCACAACAATGTTTGTCAGTAGGACTTCCTGATATCTTCCTCAACGATGAATGGACACACATTCTGTTCATCCACCGACTGCCCTACCTTACACATGGCATGACAGTATGATTTTGAAGGTCGGATTTCAAAAACATCTCAGAGTTAATTTTTACTGTTTTAGATTCTTAGTACTGGAGATTCTTAACATCTTTCTGTCTAAAGTTGATTTTAGGTCTATTTAAGAAGACGTGTACTGTTTGTAGTGATCTATTAATGCAAAATGCAACAAATTGGTAGCTAACATGGTCTATCAATGAGGCCTAACTGGTTTGACCGCTATAGAGGCTGTTGGAATATATGAACTTCATTTGTTTGGTTAATCTTTATAGTTATTTCTAGTTTCTTGGTAGTTGTTTGTTCTGCCTTAAAAGATATAAAACAAGCACGACGATTTCCATGACTTTTATAACTTCAGACGACAAGAAATAGCAAATAACGATTCAAAGGGAGCAAACAACATGGAACCTCGAACAAACACAGGAGAAATGATACATGTAAAATGATTTAGAACAGTCAATTATATTAATGATTAGATAATAAGATCAGAAGAACAAATACGATTCTTAGTTTCAAAATGTACTCAAAGGAGAGACGTTTAAATGTGCAAGAGTATTGACATTGACAAATGTGACAACTGAAACAATAACATTTGTATTGGAAGCTATCAAATCTGCACCATCAGCAAATGTAGTCATCCTTATAAATCCTAAACATCTCATTTAATTCAATTCAAAAATATATCAGGCAGCACTATTTTGACATGTGACCATCAAATACTACAAATTGCAGCACTGACTGAGCTTTCTCATAGGTTTGACCCAATAGTTAAGTCTCTGGGCTTCAGAAGAGAGTTTCCCTTTAAGTGCCACAATAAGAATCCTTTTCCAACAGTTTGGACATCTCCATCCAGGACAGGTCCCACTTTACCTCCGTCACATCCAACTTGGTGGCAGGAAGCACCCCTGCTGGAACTTCCTGTTTGGAAACTGGCCAGCAGCTCCAAGTGCAGAACTTCTGGTACCTTCAGGAAAATACAACAGGCAGTGAATCATTTACTTCACCACCTGTTGGGCTTGTCGTTCATGCAGTAGAAAGTAGGAAGTCAAGACGGATGAAGATTTTATAAATACTAACCTGTAGTGACAAACAAGCCAAACAGTCAAAGGAATGACGATCAGAAGTAGAACCCCACATGAAGCAATGATCAATTTCCAGGAACCTGATCAAGACGACATAATACTTGTTTAAATAAATAAAACTGTTATAATAACAACAACAATTGGATTTCCAATCAACTTGGCGGACAGATGTAGTAAGTGTCAGGAAAGGGCCCACTGTATTTTGGTATTAAGCCGATCCAGTCATTTTTTAACTCTTTCTTTAACATTGTGCTTTTAAAACGTTTTCCTAGGGAATAATTCTTGGACCTTAATGAAAAAAATCTGCCGTATGTAGAGGACTGATATCTATGAGTGTGTGAAATTTGGTGCAGCTTGATTGTATTTAAGGGGACTGCTGGGCCTTGGTGAATATGCGCTCTACTGAGTCCCATTCTAGTTTCTTTCATCTCATTAGATCCTGAGGGATCTTCCTGATGAAATTAGACCTTGATGAAAAGACAGAGCAGGAGGAGAACCAGACAACCAAAGGCTTCACTCAATAATGGAAAATGTGTTGATTAATATTGAGTATTTCCTCCAAAACAAGTAGATGTATATGAATAAGAAAAATAACAGTGGAGGCTGGAGTCTCCTCTGATGTGAAGTTTCCTAAAAGAAACAACAGTTGATATGTGACACTGATCCACTTCTATAGAACACACAGCAGAGTGATGATGTTCAGCTGACCTCTGTCCGGTCTCACTGATAACCAGCTCTCTGGACTCTGCAGCTGTCTGACGCACACCTGTAGAAGCCTTCATCTTCCTGTGTCACATTCTTAAGAGTCATCTTTATGACTCGGTCTGAACCGGACGAACTGTTAGAGTCAATCAATGCTCTGTTTTTAAAGAAGCTTGTTTGTTTGTGTTTGCCGCTCTGATGCTGACAACACAAGGTGACATCGTCATCCGTAAACACAGGGGAGGCTTGGGTCTTCAGAATTATGTCGCCATCTGTGGAAGAAAAATAGAAGGCAAGATTGAACTCCTACTTCTTTTAGCCCCCCCTTTCTTTCAAACCTAGAAACGCCCCTGGGTAGAGGAACAGGAACTTGTATCATGTCCAAATACCATCGTGAGAGACCGACTGTGATCACAGCGAAGAGCCCAAGTGTTTGACGTCCTCCCTTCACTTCCCCTCCACCACGTCTCACTTCCTCCTTGCAGTGGATCTGAGGTGGGATCGCCTCGCACGACTTCCCTGCATGCACTCCTCCTGTCCTCCCGGCCTTCATCACATCCCGTCACCCCTTTCTTCCTGTCGTCTGCGTGTTTGTTTGTGTGCGCTGACAGTCGGCCTTCTATCATCTTGACCTTCCATGCGGGCACATGAATGAGGCTGTGCCAGGATGTGTGTGTGTTTTATATATACATACAGTAGATGTGTGCAAACATTCGTGCCGGCATCGAGGAGAGGACAGGTCGACAGGACGTGACTCACTCTGCCACAACACAACCCACCAGCATTTACAACTCGGTTGCGTTCGTGTCAAACCGGTTTTGGTGGCCACGGCGAGCTGTCAGAGTGAAACACTGTGGTGGATCCAAACACGGTCCAGACACGGCAGAGACATTCACCATATGTCTTTACCCGAGATAAAAATAAAAAACTCAGGGACACGGTTTCCTATGGATGGGCTGCAGATGTGCAGGCTGCTGCAGAGACGGTAATAAAGTGCAGAGACGGTGGAGGATGTGATACGAGGAGATGCTTAGTGCCAGCGGTGCACAGTGGGAAAGTGAATTCTGTGTGTTTCATTTGGTTCGAGATAGTCTCCATCATTTTGTAAATAGATTTAACTACCCTGCACGCGAGCAAAGCCTGAAGCAGGGTGTTGATCGATCCTGCCTGTCTCAGTGTGCGTTTGTGTGTGTGTATTAAAGGTTAAGTGTGCAGAATTTAGTGGCATCTAGTGGTGAAGTTGCATGTTGCAGCTGAATACCCCTCACCTCACCCTTCCCTTCCAAACATGGTAGAGAATCTGTAGTAGTCTTCGGTTGTCAGAAAAACTCAAAAGAAGTTTAGTTTGTCCAGTCTGGGCTACTGTAAAAAACATGGCAGCCACCGTAGAGAGGACCAAGCCTGATGTAAATATTAAGTATTTAAATATATAAGGCCCACTCTAGGATAAACAACAATTTGTACAATTTAGATTAAACACACAAGTGAAACTCAGATTATTATGTATTCAATTACTGCCACTAGATGCCTTTCACCCAAATCTAACACAATGAACCCTTTAATATAAGAACTATGAGAAATGCTCCATATACCATGATTCCTAATGTAACTCCCACAAGCATGAACAATATGAACGCAAAAACTCTCGCATTTGCTCTCAAGCATGTAAGTAGAACTTGATTTATTAAATGAGAAAAGACAGAGCAGAACAGAGCTGAAGATTAAACAAGGATCCAGGATCTGTCTATGGTCTTTACCGAGCTGCCTCTGGTCTGGGAGCCTGGAAATTGAGTTTCCAGACATGTCAGGCGAGTGGATCCAAGTCTCCCTGAAGTCCCACGACGCTCCCCCCGTCCCTGGATGCTCCTTAAGAACCAGTGTTTCCTCAGGAGTCACTCAAATGCAGAGACAAAAGGCCGGGACGGACATAATTCAATCAAACAGAGCGGACGGGTTTCCCAGGTGTGGTAAGACCATGTGGTTTTGTGTGTTGTCCTCGAGGACCGAGGACCGAGCCCCGAAAATACTTGACATTCGTTGCTCGTCAAAAAAACATTCAGTGAAATAAAACAAAACAAGATGTTGACGACGGTGAATAAATTACACAATTTGGAAAAGTCACGTATAAAATATAATCAGTGATCATAAAATCGCGACACCCCCACACCCCCCCTCATCGGCTCGTGATCCTGTCGTCGCGGCTCTTCAGCCCGACCACGGCGTAGCATCTCGGCGACAGCAGCGGATCGAAGAGCTGCACCAGCGCCGAGAGGGAGACGCTCTCCTGCCGCACAAACAGAGACACACACACATCCAGAACACAACGGAATTAGAAACACATGGAACGTAAAACATTTGTCAGCTTCTCCTCCCAGTTTGGCTTTGTGACCCCTCTGGCATCTTGCCTGCTGTGTGATGCTCTTACTAATAAAGAGTTCTCTATTGAATCTGCAAGGGAAGAAACATCTGTACAAATATTTTGTCAGGAGGACTCGTGCGTAACGCAAGTTTGTCTTTTCTGGATGGCTACAAATTGACTAGGGAATGTAAAGCCAGGTTTGAAATAGACTTATGTGGATCACCCCCTGGTGGCAGGAGACAGTATAGGTCATACATTCACGTTCAGGTATATTTTTGGTCCTGATTTCTTTTTTCTTTTAGTTGTTTGATGTTAATACAAATGTCTGAAATATCTTGACTGACAGCTGAGATTGTCCCAGCATGTGTATCAGCTCTGGCTACAAAAGGAGATGGCGGCGCCCATATCCGGGATATTTTGGCTTCATTTTGTCGCCATAGGGGGAAGTTGAGATGCGTCGTCCATCTTCATTTATACGTAGGGCCAGACATGTACTTTCCGTTTAGCCACGTGTTTGCGTAGAAGACCAGATACAAAATCGTTCACATACTAGCTGTTACTGGGACATTCCACCAGAGGGGACTATTGGATTTACATTCTGCAAATAAAAAACATGGCGGTACCGAAGTTCACGTACTGCACTTACACTGCCCCTACTGTTCATGTGTGTACTGCATCTTCCGGACATGTAGCATTACCAAACGGACGCGGGACAAGGCAAAGTGTTTCTCCGGTCTAAAGCTGCACTTCAGCTGCGTCCTAACGATGTCATCACAATGTGAAGAGAAGGAAAAAGCCTGTTGGTGTGACTGGGGAGCGCTCGTCCGTTGTTCCGCTGCTCGTCTTGTCATCGCTCCGGTTCAACACACGACGCGCTGCTTCTGTCATGTTGCACATTCTTGGAGGAGTTTGGTTTATAAGTGAAACCAGATCGAAAAACAAGCAGTGGTTCCAAGTTCGGGTGGATGCGCGAGTAAATTGTCTGAGTGCAAGTGAAAGGAGCATTAGATGATGTGACTATTGTACAGTGCATTGCCAGATGACAGCAACACCCCCCCCCCCCCCCTCCCCAGCTGCATTCCCTTAACTCTCACACTGACGTCGTTTTCCAACTCGTAAATAAACTGCAAGAGCAAAATAGAATTCTTGAAATTCAGCTACGGCTTTGGTTTTTTTGGGGGGGGCAGAGAGATTTTCAGGGGCCTCGGACGTGTGGTTTCCTGAGGGTGGAGTCAAGCTGCAGGTAATTGATCGATTGGTTTTACTTTAATTATTAAAGTGTGTATATTGTAAGGTGTCTTTGGGTTTCTAGAAAAGCACTGCAAAATAAAATGTATTATTAATATTGAACTATATTTAGATGTTGATGGAATAACAGGATAATGCTTTTATGCCATCTATTATATTATATAATATTTTCCCTGTTTCTCTCTATTACCATGTAGCTGTGGTGTCACAATAATTCATGTCAGTGCTGATGTTTCAATGCCAGATGTTCCGTACACTAGTATGACCACAACATAACAACTACAAGTACACAAACATATATTTAATTTTTTTCCCAGCCTCCATCTCCTTAGACTCATCCAGGATTTAAGTCCATGATAATATGAATATTCAGTGTGAACACATGGAGTGATTTTACCTGTTCTTTCATAAAACACAGACGATCCAGGAGAATCAGACCCTCGATGCACGGAGCCAGCGTCACCTTCAACTGCACGACAGGAAGACGGGAGAGAAAGATTCATTCATCTACATAAAATAAACACGAGTGCTTTTCACAGTAACACATCTGCTACAATGTCCATTTAAAAGCTTCTCCCACTAATGTGACAATGTGCAGAAACATTGTGTTCAGAGTAAAGTGGATGACAAAGCAGGTGTAAGTGGGCGTGTGCGAACCAAATATGGTTACTTATTGTTTCAATAAACCAAGATGGCACCGGACAAAATGCCCTTGCAACTCCAAAAACTAGAGACGGGCCTCACCATGTTAAAGGCGTCCATCTCGCCCATGCGTGGCCTGTGTGTGTCGTGGTAACTCTGGATGACGTCGTCCGTGAGCTGAGGAACAAGAGCAGGGAAGAGATAGAGTGAATAAGAGAGTGAGGAAGAAAGAGAGGAAGCATCTCAAACTTCCTGTTAGCAGCCTGATACGAATTTGTTGACTGTGATATTTTCTGGCCCCGACCTTTGACTCGTCCAGCTCCAGTCGGCGTAGAGCTCGACGAACGTAGTCCACGAAGGATTTAGCCTTGGAGTAAACTTTCCCCACTCGCTTCTCACTGTGGAACAAACACACATGTGAACACACGGTCATTCCCGAGTCCCTGAACATCTCATTTCCTGTTTTCTTCACCGTTAAACACGTCTACAGGACTAAACTGTGATTTAGACGCAGCCTGGAGGAAACTAATGGATATTCGATCCCGATCTGATGTTGGTCATTAAACTGAAGGTCACAGAGCAGTGGGGACCTGTGTTTCTTAGGAATCTCTCATCAAGTCTGCATTGATAAGAGCTAATTGGAATCTGAGACGTTTACCTCAATCGTTCGTGAAACGAAGGAGATCGACGAGCGTCCTGAAACAGATCTGGATTCAGATCAGGACTGA